>NW_016965921.1:14450-15834 GCF_001483705.2 Eufriesea mexicana
GTCAAACCTGCCCTGCCCAACCTAACCAAACGTAGCATGACCAAACGTAACCGAACTCCACCAGAGAGCCCGACACCGCTACCGCTGACCTGCCCAGAGCCAAGCGGATTATACTACAGCACAGTAGATCGCAGACATCCGCGGCCTTTCAGTGAATAGCACTGTAGATATCCGGACCAAACCTGACCTAACCTAACACAACCAACCGTAGCATAGCGCTGCAATAAGTGCCACAGCCGCTGCTCCTGGCCACACCAGAGCCAAGCAGAATGTGGTAGAGCACAGTATTTCACAGAAATCCACCTGATAACAGTGCATAGCACGAAAGTCGAAGGTACTCTAACCAGGCATGTCCGAAACTAACCAAACGAAACGTAACCTAACTCAACCTATCGAGACGAGACCACTGCTACTGGCCACCCCAGTGTCAAGCAGAGCATATTAGAGCACACTGGAGCACTGAAGTCCACAGAATGGAAGTGTATGGCACAAAATTCAAAGCTACCCTATCCTAATATATCCAATCACAGCATTGCCGGACGTAACATAACTCAGCCTAACGTACCCCGACCACTATTGCTCCCCACCCCAGATTCGAGCCGAAATTACTAGAAGAGAGTAGGGCGCACAGGTTCAATGAATCGCAGGGTATAGCACAAAAGAGATATCTGTCCAGGCCTAACACAAACTAACATAGCCTAACAGAGCGTGGCCTACCACAGAGTAACGAACCGCGGCCACTATAGCTGGCCACGCCTGGGAAAAGCAGAATGTAGTAGAGCGCAGCCGACCACAGAAATCCACCGAATATCAGTGTATAACATGAAACTCGAGGCTACACTTACCGAACTTAACCCAAACTGAACTAACGAAACGCAACCTAACACATCCCAGCGTGTTCAGAACAATATTGCTGGCATCCGCACGTCTAAGCATAATACAGTAGAGCACAGTACTGCGCATAAACGCACCGGTAGCAGTGTATAGCACGACGGTATAAGTTAACCCGACCGATCTTAACCAAACCTAACCAAACCAAACGTAACCTAACCCAACCTGTCGTGACAAGACCAATATTGCAGGCCTCCCGGAGCCAAGCATAGCATATTACAGCACATTTGTGCGCAGAGATACACGTAATAGCAGTGTATGTAACAAAAGTAAAAGTAGCGTATCCTAACCTAGCCAAACGTAAAACAAGCGAACGTAACATAACTCAACCTAACATGACGAGACCACAATTGCTGTCCCCCACGAAGACAAGCAGAATGTACTAGAGCACAGTAGAGTGTAGAAATCAACCGAATAACAGCGTGTGGTACGAAGGTCAAAGCTACCCTAGCCAAATTTAACATAACTTAACATAACCGAAAGTAGATTAACC
>NW_016965922.1:0-1415 GCF_001483705.2 Eufriesea mexicana
ATACATCCACCCATCCGTACATCGATCGTTCCATACATCATAGATCCATCCATCGATCGATCCTTACATCCATTAGTCCATACGTAAACCCACCAATCCATCCATCCCTCCATTCATCCATACATACAACAATACATACATCCATACATACACCCATACATACTTCCATACATACATCCATACATACATCCATCCACCAATCCATCAATCCACAAATACATCCGTACATACATCGATACATACTTCCATCCATCCGTACATCCATACATATATAAACCCATACATCCATACAACAGTTCATCCATACATAAGTTCATCCATACATTCGTACATCCATAGATCCATACACCCATACATCCAAACATCCATCCATACAACCATTCATCCATACATACATCCATCAATACCTCAATCCATCCATACATACATCCATCCATACGTCCATACATACATACACCCTTACATCCGTCCATCCATACCTCAATCCATTCATACATCCAGCCATCCATACGACCATCCATACATACATCCATACATTCACCCATGCATCGATACATAAACCCATACAATCACCCATACATAAATGCATAGATACATCCGTACATACATCCATACATACATCCATACGTCCACCCACGCGTACAACCGTACAATCGCCATTCTATGCACGGATCCATACCTCCATCCATCCATACTTCCACCCATCAATAAATCCACCTAACCATACATCCATCCATCCGTACATCCATACATATATACACCCATACATCCATACAACCGTAGATCCGTCCATCCATACCTCCATCCATCCATACATCCGTCTATCCATACCTCTATCCATCCACACATGCATCTATCGATACAGCCACCGATCCATACATCCATCCAACCATACATCCACCCAACCATACATCGATCGTTCCACACATCCATAGATCAATACATCGATCGATCCATACATCCATTAGTCCATACATCAACCCACCAATCCATCCATCCCTCCATTCATCCATACATACAACAATACATACATCCATACATACACCCATACATACTTCCATACATACATCCATACATACATCCATCCACCAATCCATCAATCCACCAATACATCCGTACATACATCGATACATACTTCCATCCATCCGTACATACATACATTTATAAACCCATACATCCATACAACCGTTCATCCATACATTCGTACATCTATAGATCCATACACCCATAGATCCAAACATCCATCCATACAACCATTCATCCATACATACATCCATCAAAACCTCAATCCATCCATACATACATCCATCCATACGTCCATACATATATACACCCTTACATCCGTCCATCCATACCTCAATCCATTCATACATCCAGCCATCCATACAACCATTCATGCATACATATATCCATCC
>NW_016965923.1:0-966 GCF_001483705.2 Eufriesea mexicana
TTTCAGTAAAATTGATTTTTCCCGCTAGATTCCAGTGCATTGCAATGGTTCTAGCACGCCAAAAGGACCTTTCGGAATTCTTTATGCAAGAAGGATAGCTCACCACGACATTAGTCGAAAGTATCAATAAAATTGAATTTTCCAGCCAGATTCTACAGCACTGCAATGCCTATAACAATCCAGAAGGATCTTTCATCCTTATTTATGCAAGAAAGTTAGCTCACCACGATATTAGTCGAAAATGTTAATAAAATAGAGCTTCCCATCCAGTTTCTACAGCATTGCAATGGCAATAGCACGCCAATAGAATCTAACCACCTTATTTATGCAAGAAAGGTAGCTCACCACGATATTAGTCGAAGATGTCAATAAAACTGTATATTCCAGCCAGATTCCAGTGCATTGCAATGGCTATAGTAGTCAAATAGAACCTATCCTGCTTATTTATGCAAGAAAGATAGCTCACCGCGATATTAGTCGAAAATGTCAACAACATACGATTTTCCTTCCAGATTCTATAGCATTGAAATGCCTATAGCACACCAACAGAATCTTTCATACTTCCCATCCAGTTTCTACAGCATTGCAATGGCAATAGCACGCCAATAGAATCTAACCACCTTATTTATGCAAGAAAGGTAGCTCACCACGATATTAGTCGAAGATGTCAATAAAACTGTATATTCCAGCCAGATTCCAGTGCATTGCAATGGCTATAGTAGTCAAATAGAACCTATCCTGCTTATTTATGCAAGAAAGATAGCTCACCGCGATATTAGTCGAAAATGTCAACAACATACGATTTTCCTTCCAGATTCTATAGCATTGAAATGCCTATAGCACACCAACAGAATCTTTCATCCTTACTTATGTAAGAAAGATTGCTCACCGCGATATTAGTATGAAAATGTCAGTAAAATTGAATTTTCCAGCCAGATTCTACAGCATTGCAATTGCTATAGCACT
>NW_016965924.1:0-251 GCF_001483705.2 Eufriesea mexicana
GTTATGATACTCTTCGTTAGGCTATGTTGGGTTAAGTTTTGAAGGAATTGCTTTAGCTTTTGTGCTATACCGTGCTATTCGGTCGAAGCATGCGCTCTGCGTTGCTCTACTAGCATTCACATGTCTTTGTAGCGGCCAACAGTAGTGACCCTGGCTCGCTTGGTTGAGCTATACAGCGTTTGGCTGGTAAAGGTTCGGTTAGGGTAGCTTCGACTTTTGAGTTATACATTGCTATTCGGCGGACTTCTGCG
>NW_016965925.1:0-985 GCF_001483705.2 Eufriesea mexicana
ATGTGTGTATGTATGGGTGTATGGATGGATGGATGTGTCGAATGATGGACGTACGAATGAAAGTATTTATGGATGTATGGATGTGTGGGTGTATGGATGTATGGATGTATGTATGTATGACTGTATGGATTGATGGCCGTATGGATGGATGGTTGTGTGGATGGTTTGAGGTATGGGTGGACGGATATACGGATGAATGTATGTACGGATGAATGGATGTGTGGATGGTTTGAGGTATGGATGGATGGATGTATGTATTGATGGATGTATGGATTCATGGGTGTATGGATGGATGGAGGTATGGATGGATGGATTTATGGGTGTATGGATACATGAATGTATGGATATATTGATGGATGTATATACGTATGGATGAATGTATGGATATATGGATGTATGGATGTATGCATGTATGGACGTGTGTATGTGTGAATGTATGGATTAAAGAACGTATGGATTTATGCATGTATGGATGTACGGATGTATGGACGTATGGATGTACGAATGTAAGGAACGTATGGATGTACGGATGTATGGACGTATGGATGTACGAATGTAAGGATGTACGGGTGTATGGGTGTATGGATGGATGGATTGATTTATGGATGTTTGGATGTATGCATGCATGGATGTATGGACGGCGGGCTGTATGGATGGATGGATGAATGGAAGGACTGAGGTATGGTTCGACGGATTTACGTATGTATGGATGTATGTATGTATATATGTATGGATGTGTGGATGGATGGAAGTATCGATGGATGGAATTACGGATGATAGGATTTATGTATGTGTGGATGTATGGATGGGTGGATGTATGGATGGATGGATGTATGGAAAGATGGATGTATTGTATGTATGAATGTATGGATTGATGGCCGTATGGATGGATGGTTGCATGGATGGATTGTGGTATGAATGAACGGATATACGGATGAATGTATGTACAGATGAATGGATGTGTGGATGGATTGAGGTATGGATG
>NW_016965926.1:0-554 GCF_001483705.2 Eufriesea mexicana
GTTAGATAAGGGTGGCTTTTGCTTTCGTGCTGTACACTGCTTTTAGGCTGATTTCTGTGATCTGTAGTGCTCTACTACATTCTACCTGGCTCTGGGGTGGCCAGATGCAGTTGACGCGGCACGTTGATGTCAGATACACTGAGTTTGAATAGGTTAGCTATGGTCAGGTTACGCCAGGGTATGATTGACTTTTGTGCTATAGACTCCCATGCGGTGGATTTGTGCGCTCTACCGCGCTCCAGTATTTTCTGCCTGGCTCTTAGGTTACCAGCAATAGTGGCCTCGGCACGTTAGGTTGCGTTTTGTTTCGTATCGTCAGGTTACGTTCGGAACGTTTGGTCAGGATTTCTTTGACTTTTGTGCTATACTCTGCTACTCGATACTCTGCTACTCGGTGGATTTATGCGCTCTGCATTGCTCTACTATAGTCTGCACGACCCTCGGGAGGCGAGAATTAGTGGTCGTGGCACGTTAGTATGTGTAAGGTAATATTTGGTTTGGTTAAGTTGGGTTAAGTTCGATTAGGGTAGATCTGACTTTCCTGTTATACACTG
>NW_016965927.1:0-287 GCF_001483705.2 Eufriesea mexicana
TTTCCCCCACACGAAAGAATAGGTCAGGTTAGGTCAGGATGTCTTCGACTTACGTGCGATACATTGATATTCGGTAGATTTTTACGCTCTACTCTGCTCTAGTATACTCTGGTTGGCTCTACGGAAGCCAGCAATAGATTTCTCGGCACGTTAGTGTCGGTTATGCTGTGTTGGGTTGGGTTAGGCCGGGGTAGAGTCTACTTTTGTGCGATACACTGCTACTCGGTGGATGTCTGCGCACTACTGTGCCCCAGTACTTTCTGTTTGTATCTGCGGGAGTCAGCAAT
>NW_016965928.1:0-428 GCF_001483705.2 Eufriesea mexicana
CCACAATATTAGTGGATGATGTGAATAAAATTGAATTCTCCAGCCAGATTCTACAGCACTTGACCGGCTATAGCGCGCAAATAGAATCTTTCCTCCTTATTTTTGCGAGAAAGCTAACTCACCAGGATATTAGCCGAAAATGTCAATAAAATTGACTTTTCCATCCAGATTCTATAGCATGGCGAAGGCTATAGCTAGCCAATATAATCATTCATCCTTTTTTATGAAAGAATGGTAGCTCACCACGATAATAGTCGAAACTGTCAATAAAATTGAATCTGCCAGGCGCGTTCTATATGATTGCAATGGTTATAGCACGCCAAAAGTATCTTTCCTCCTTATTTATGCAAGAAAGACAGCGCACCACAATATTATACGAAAATGTGAATAAAATTGAATTTTCCGGCCAGATTCTATAGCATTGCAGT
>NW_016965929.1:0-635 GCF_001483705.2 Eufriesea mexicana
TCCATAAAATCGCGTTTTCATGCAAGATTCTATAGCACCGCAGTGGTTGTAGCGCGCCAATGGAATATTTCTTCCTTATTTATCGCAAGAAAGTTAGTTCGCCACGATATTAGTCTAGAATGTCTATAAAATTGTATTTTCCAGCCAGATTCAATAGCATTTCAATGTCTATATCACGCCAATAGTATCTATCGTCCTTATTTATGCTAGAAAATGTGGTCTCCACGATGTTAGTCGAAAATGCCAATAAGATTGAATTTTCCAGCCAGATTCCATAGCATTGCAATGGTTATAGCACGCCAGTAGAATCTTTCCTCCTTGCTGATGCAGGAAAGTTAGGCCACAACGATAGTTGTCGAAAACGTCAATAAAATTGAATTTTCCAATTCCCAGCCAGATTCTACAGCACTGCAATGACTATAGCACGCTAGTAGAATCTTTCCTCATTATTTATTCGGGAAAGGTAGCTCACCAAGATATCAGACGAAAATGTACATTAAATCGAGTTTTCTAGACAGATTCTGTTCCATTGCAATGGATTTAGCGCGCCAATGGAATATTTCATCCTTATATATGCACGAAAGTTAGTTCGTCACGATACTAGTCAAGAATGTCTATAAAATTGTATTTTCCAG
>NW_016965930.1:0-292 GCF_001483705.2 Eufriesea mexicana
ATAGCAGAGCATATTACACCACAGTAGAGCGCAGAAATCGACCTCACGGCAGTGTACAGCACAAAAGTCATAGCAATCCTCTCCTAACCATTCTAACCATCACATAGGCAAACGTAACCTAACTCCACTTAACCGTCCTAAACCACTATTGCTGACCTCGCCATTGCCAAGCAGAATACGCTAAAGCACAGTAGATCCCAGAAATCTGCGTCGTTGCAGTGTAAAGCACTAAAGTACGGAAAACCACACCTAACTTGATTTAACCTAACCTACCCAAACGTAGCCTGACACA
>NW_016965930.1:334-685 GCF_001483705.2 Eufriesea mexicana
TCGGATCACAGTGGAGCTCAGAAGGCCCCTGAATTGCATTGTACAGCTGAAAAGTCAAAGCCGACCTCTCCTAACCTAACCAGGCGTAACATAGCCGAACGTAGCGTAACCCCACCTAACCGACCTACACAACATTTTCTGATCTCCACAGAGGCAACCAGAACATTCCAGAGTACAGTAAAGCGCAGAAATCCCGCGCATGGCATTGTACAGCGAAAAAGTCGTATCTAGCACCTCCTAACCAAACCAATCGTGACGTTACCGAGCGTAACCTAACTCCACCTAACGTGACGCGACCACTATTGCTGGCCAACCCAAAGTCACGCAGAACATATTAGCGGAGCGTAGAGA
>NW_016965931.1:0-2096 GCF_001483705.2 Eufriesea mexicana
CGTTGGGTTAGGCTAAGCTTTTTCAGGATCGTTTCAGCTTTTGCGCTGTACACTGATGTTCGGCGGACTTCTAAGCTCAACTGTGCTCTAGTACGTCCTGCGTGGATCTGGGGATGGCAGCAATAGCGGTATCGGCAGATTATGTTGAGTTAGGTTACGTTTTGCTATGTTCTCTTGGTTTGAGTCATGCTTGGGTACCTCTGACTTTTCTAGTACGCACTGCTATTCTATGGATTTGTGGCTTCTACTCTCCACTAATGTGTTCTGCTTGACACTGGGGGACAGCGCTAGTGATCGCGGTACGTTAGCTTGAGTTATGATACGTACGGTTATGTTACGATTGGCTGGAGTAGGAGATTATAGTCTTGACTTCAGTGCTATAGCCTGCTGCTAGGTGGAATTCTGCGCCCTACAGTGCTCTCATATTTTCAGCTTGGCTCTGGCAAGGCCAGCAATAGTGGTATCGGCACGTTGCTATGAGTCGTGCTACGTTCGGTTAGGTTGCGTTACGCTATGTTTGATCAGAGTAGCTATAACTTTTGCGTTGTACACAGCTGTTCGGTGGATTTCTGCGCTATGTGATCTGGTATGTCCTGCGTGGCTCCGGGGAGGGCAGCAATATCGGTCTCTGCACGTTAGGTTGAGTTAGGCCATGTCTGGTTACTTTCAGTTGGATTGGGTTAGGCACGAGCAGCTTTGACTTTCAAGAAATGCATACCTATGCATTTCTATGCATCTCTATGTATGTCTGCGTCCTACTCTCCACTAACATGTTCCGCTTTACTCTGGGGACTCCAGCAATGGCAGTTGCGGCACATTAGTTTGAGTTAGGTTAGGCCTGGTCATGTTACGATTGGTTAGGTTAGGAGAGGATAGCTTCGACTTTAGCGCTATGGTCTGATATTAGGTGGATTCCTGCGCCATAGACCGCTCTAATGCCTTCAGCTTGACTCTGGGAGTGCCAGAAACGTGTCTCTGTACGTTAAATTGTGTCACGTGACGTTGAGTTAGGTTGGATTATGCCAGGCTTTGTCAGGGTATCTTTAACTTTTGTGATGTACATTGCTATTCGGCGGATTTCTGCGATCTACTGTGCTCTAGTATATTCTGCTTGGTTATGGATAGGCTAGCCGTAGTCGTCTCGGCACGTTAGGTTCAGCTATGTTGCTTTCGGGTATATTACGTTTGGATGGGTTAGGATAGGATAGCTTTGATTTTTCTGCTGTACACTGCGACTCTATTTATTTCTGCGCCCTACTCTCCTCTATATATGCCGCATGGCTCTGCGGAGGTCAGCAGTACTGGTGGCGGCACGTTAGGTTTAGTTAGGCTGCGTTTGGTTCGGTTAGGTTAGGTAAAGTTTGGTTATGGTAGCTCTGACTTTTGTGCTGAACACTGTTGTTCGGTGGATTTCACCGCTCTACATTGCCCTACTATACCCTGCGCGACTCCCGGGATGAGAGAAATAGTGCCCGTGGCACGTTAGTTTCTGTTAGGAATCGAACGGTTAGGCTACGTTTGGTAAGGCTATGGTAGGATAGCTTTGACTTGCGTGCTGTTCTCTGATGTTCGGTGTATTCCTGCGCTCTATGGTGCTCTAATAGTTTCTGCTGGGCACTGGCTAGACCAGAAATAACGGTCTAGGCTCATTACGTTTAGTTATTCTACGTTTGGTTACGTTAGGTTTGGTCAGGTTGGGTTGCGGTATGTTTGACTCTTGTGCTATACACTACTATATGGAGGCTTTCTGTGTTCCACTGTGCTCTAGTATATTCTGCTTGGCTCTGGGAAGTCCAGATATAGTGGTCACGGCTCGTTAGGTTCCGCTATGTTGCGCTCGGTTAGACTAGGTTTGGACAGGTTTGGATAGGTTTGGACAGAATAGCTTTGCCTTTCGTGCTATACACAGTTATTCGGCGGATTCCAGCGCTCCACTGTGCCCTACTCTAATCGGCTAGGCCCTTGGGGGGCCACTAATTGTGGTCGCGACATTTTGGCTTGTGATTTTCTACGGTAGACCAAGTTATGTTTGCTTGGGTTGGGTTTAGACATCTTTGACTTTTCTGCTGTACACTGCGATTCCATGGATATCTGCG
>NW_016965932.1:0-555 GCF_001483705.2 Eufriesea mexicana
ATTCTAAAACATTGCAATGGCTACAGCACGCCAATTGAATCTTTCCTCCTTATTTATGCAATGTAGTCAGCTCACCACGATATGAGTCGAAAATGTCAATAAAATTGAATTTTCCAACCAGATTCCAGAGCATTGCAATGGCTATAGCACGCCAATAGAATCTTTCCACCTTATTTTTGCACGAAAGTTAGCTCGCAAAGATATTAGACGAAAATGTCAATAAAATTGAACTTTCTAGAGAGGTTCTACAGCACTGCAATGGCTATAACACGCCAAGAGGTTCTTTCCTCTTATTTATGCAAGAAAGTTAGCTCACCACGATATTAGTCGAAAATGTCAATATAATTGAATTTTCCAAGGAGATTGTATAGCGTTGCAATGGTAATAGCACGCCAATAGAATCTTTACTCCTTATTTATGCAAGAACGTTATCTCACCACGATGTTAGTCGAAAATGTCAATAAATCTGAATTTTTCACACACATTCTATATCAACGGAATGGCTATAGCACGCCAAATGATTCTTTGCTCCTTGTTTATGCAAGAAAGTTAGCT
>NW_016965933.1:0-1182 GCF_001483705.2 Eufriesea mexicana
GCTAAAGCTTGGTAAATAGATCGCCTACCGCCTTTAATCCAATGGCAAGTACAGCCATCTACTAGCCAGCGAATAGGTCGATTAAAAATCTACCGCCTGTTATAGCATGGCGAATAGATCGGCTATCTCTTTCAATACAATGGCAAGTACAGCCATTTACTCGCCAGAGAATGAGTATATTCAAAACCTATAAGCTGCCATAGCTTGGTGATTAGATCGCCTATCGCCAGCAATCCAATGGCAAGTAGAGCCATCTACTTGCCAGAGAATAGTTCTATTCAAAATCTATTATCTGTTATAGCACGGTGAATAGATCGCCCAACGCCTTCAATCCAATGGCAAGTAGAGCCATCTACTTGCCAGAGAATAGTTCTATTCAAAATCTATAACCCTTTATCACTTTGTGAATAGATCGCCTATCGCCTCCAACCCAATGGCAAGTACAGAAACCTTCTGGCCAGAGAATAGGTCTGTTCATAGTATATAATCTGTTCTAGCTTGGGGAATAGGTCGCCTTACGCCTTCAAACTATGGCAAGTACAGCTATCTACTTGCCAGAGAAAAGGTCTATTCAAAATCTATAACCTGCTACAGCATGGTAAATAGATCGCCTAACGCCTTCAATCCAATGGCAAGTTCAGCCATCTGCTTGCTAGGGAATAGGTATATTCATAATCTATAACCTGTTATAGGTTGGTGAATAGATCGCCTCTCGCCTGCAATCCAATTACAAGTACAGCCATGTACTTGCCAGGGAATAAGTCTATTCAAAATCTATTATCTGTTATAGAATGGTGAATAGATCGCCTCTCGCCTGCAATCCAATTACAAGTACAGCCATGTACTTGCCAGGGAATAAGTCTATTCAAAATCTATAACCTGCTATAGCATGGTAAATAGATCGCCTAACGCCTTCAATCCAATGGCAAGTATGACCACCTGCTTGCCAGAGAATAGGTCTATTCAAAATATATTATCTTTTATAGCTTGTGGAATAGGTCGCACAACGCCATCAATCCAATGGCAAGTACATACTTCTACTAGCCAGAAAATATGATAGTACAGAAATATTCTTGCCAGAGAATAGGTCTGTTCAAAGTATATAATCTGTTCTAGCTCGGGGAATAGTTCGCCTTACGCCTTCAAACAATGGCAAGTACAGCCATCTACTTGCCAGAGAAT
>NW_016965934.1:0-383 GCF_001483705.2 Eufriesea mexicana
ATAGAACGCCAAAAGACTCTTTCCTCCTTATTTGTGCAAGAAAGGTAGCGCACTACAATATTAATCGAAAATGTGAATAAAATTGAACTTTCCGGCCAGATTCTATAGCATTGCAATGGCAATAGCAGGCCAATAGAATCTTCCCTCCTTACTTATACAAGGAAGTTGGCTCAGCACGGTGTTAGTCGAAATCTCAATGAAATTGAATTTTCCAGCAAGATTCTACTGCATTGCAATGCCTATAGCACGCCATTAGAATCAATCCTGCTTATATATGCGAGAAAGTTAACTCAACACGTTATAAGTCGAAAATGTCAATAAAATTGATTTTTCCAACCAGATTCTTTGGCATTGCAGTGGCTATAGCTCGCCAATGGAAACTT
>NW_016965935.1:0-446 GCF_001483705.2 Eufriesea mexicana
ATGGATGTATGGATGTATGGGTGTATGCATGGATGGATGTATGGATAGATGTATGTATGGAGGTTTGAATGTATGTATGTATACATGTATGTATTGATGTATGGAAGGATGTATGTATGGATGTCTGTATGGACGAATGCATTGGTGTATGTCTGGATGTATGTATTGATGTATGTATGGACGTGTGGATGGATGGATGGGTGGATTGTTGCACTGATGTATGGATGGAGAGATGGATGGTTTGGTGGATTGATGTATGGATGGATGGATGTATTGTTCGGTGTATGTATGTATGTATGTATGTATGTATGGATGGATGTTTGAATGTATGGATGCATTTGAGATATGTATCTATGCATGTATGCATGTATGGATACACGCATGTACGCATGTATGGATGTACGGATGCATGGATGTAAGGATGTGTGGATGGATGAAAGGATGGA
>NW_016965936.1:0-775 GCF_001483705.2 Eufriesea mexicana
ACTTTTGCATATGTCGCGTTTGGCTAGGTTAGGATAGGCTACTTTTATTTTTGTGCTTTACACCGCTATTCGTTGGATTTCTGCTCTCTGATGTGATCTAATATGCACTGCTCGGCACCACAGTGGCCATAAATAGCAGTCGCGGCACCATATGTTGCGTTAGACTACGTTTGGTTAGGTTAGGTTAAGTCATGTTTCGCTAGGATATCTTCGATTTCTGTGATATACAATACAATGCGGTGGATATCTGCGCTCTACTGTGCTCTAGTACATTCTGCTTGGCTCTGGGTATGCCAGCAATAGTGGTCTAGGCGCGTTGGGTTGACTTAGCCTGTGTTTGTTTATGTTAGGGTCTGTGAGGTTTGGTCAGTATAGTTTGGAATGTCCTTTACATTGTTTCTCGAAGGATTTCTGCCTTCTACTGTGCTCTAGTATGTTCTGCTTGCCTCTTTGGAGGGCAACAATAGTGGTCTCGGCGTGTCGGGATCTGATATGTTACGTATGTTTATGTTACGTTTTGATATGTTAGGACACGTAGCCTCGACTTTTGCGCTTTACACTGGTATTCGCTGGCTCTCTGCCTCCTACTGTGCTCTAATATGCCCAGCTTGGCTCCGGGGAGGGCGGCAGTATAGGGCACGTCACGTTACGTTGAGTTACACTTCGTTCGGGTAGGTTAGCTTAGGCCAGGTCAGGTCAGGGTTCGTTCGACTTTTGTGCTATACACTGCAATGCGGTGGATTTCTGCGCTCCGCTGTGCTATAGTACTTTCTGA
>NW_016965937.1:0-546 GCF_001483705.2 Eufriesea mexicana
GCATGCCAACAGAATACTTCCTCCTTATTTATGCAACGAAACTACCTCACCACGGTATTAGTTTAAAATGTCAATAAAATTGTATTTTCCATTCTTATTCTATAGCATTACAATGGCTATAGCATGCCAATAGAATCTTTCCTCCGTATTTATGCAACAAGATTATCTCACCACGATATTAGTCGAGAATATCAATAAAAATGAATTTTCCAGTCAGATTCCATAGCATTGCCATGGCTATAGAGCATGCCAATAGAATCTTTCCCCCTTACTTATGCAACAAAATTAGCTCACCACGATATTAGTCGAAAATGTCAATAAAAATGAATATTCCATTCAGATTCTATAGCATTGCAATGGCTATAGTATGCCTATAGTATCTTTCCTCCTTATTTATGCAACAAAATTAGCTCACCACGCAGTTATCCCGAAATGTCAATAAAATTGAATTTTCTGGTTCGATTCTATAGCATTGCAATGGCAATAGCGTGGCAATAGATTCTTTCCTACTTATTCATGCAACGAAACTTGCTCACCACGATATTG
>NW_016965938.1:0-623 GCF_001483705.2 Eufriesea mexicana
ATTGTTGGCCTTCCCAGAGGCAAGCTTAAAACATTGGAGCACTGTAGGGAGCAGACATCCACCTAATAGCAGACTATAGCACTAAAGTCGAAATAATCCTCTCCTAACCTAGAGAATTGTAACATGACCAAACGTATCCTAACTTAAACTAACGTGCCGTGACCACAATTCCTGGTATACCCAGAGACAAGCAGGACATACTAGAGCACAGTGGAGCGCAGACATCCTCTGTAACGCAGTATATAGCACAAAAGTTGAAACCACCTTTACCAAGCGTACCCTAACCCAACCCAATCCAACCTATCCGAACGCATCCTGACACATCATAATGTGCCGAGACCATGCTTGCAGGGCTGGCCAGATCCAAGCCGAAAGCATCAGAGCACTGAAGGGCGCAGAACCTAACCGCAGACTAAGGCAATATAGTCAATGCTATCCACTCTAAGCGTAACCAATCGTGACATAACCAAACCTAGCATAACTCAGCCTAACATACAGCGACCACTGTTGCTGACTTTCACAGAGCCAGGCTGAACACGTTAGTCTGGAGTAGAACGTATAAATCCATAGAATCGCAGCGCATACCAGAAAAGTCAAAGCTACCCAAACCCTATCCAAACCAA
>NW_016965939.1:0-563 GCF_001483705.2 Eufriesea mexicana
AATGGTATATAATGTGGCTGGAAAATACAATTTCGTTGACATTTTCGACTAATATCGTGGTGATCT
Source organism: Eufriesea mexicana (assembly GCF_001483705.2). Lineage (NCBI taxonomy): Eukaryota > Metazoa > Arthropoda > Insecta > Hymenoptera > Apidae > Eufriesea > Eufriesea mexicana. The sequence continues at coordinate 67 of NW_016965939.1, forward strand.
ATCTTCATTGCATAAGTACGGAGGAAAGATGCTTTTTGAGCGCTATAGCCATTGCAATGCTATAGAATCTGTCTGGAAACTCCAATTTTGTTGACATTTTCGACCAATACCGTGGTGAGCTAACTTCCCTGCGTAAGTAAGGAGGAAAGATGCTTTTTACTGCTATAGCCATTGCAATGGTATAGAATGTGGCTGGAAAATACAATTAAAAATACAATTTTGTTGACTCTTTCGACAAATATCTTGATGAGCAAGCTTCATTGCTTAAGTAAGGAGGACAGATGTTTTTTTAGTGCTATATCCATTGCAATGGAATAGAATGTGGCTGGAAAATACAATTTTGTTGACATTTTCGACTAATATCGTGGTGAGCAAACTTCCATGCGTTAGTAAGGAGGAAAGAAGCTTTTTGGGTGCTTTAGCCATTGCAATGGTATAGATTGTGGCTGGCAAATTCAATTTTATTGACGTTTCGACTCATATTGTGGTGAGCCACC
>NW_016965940.1:0-583 GCF_001483705.2 Eufriesea mexicana
ATCCACCGGGTAGATGCGCATAGCACAAAAATATGTGCTATCATATCCTACACTACCCAAACGCAGCATTACCAAACGCTAACTTATCGCAACATAACGCGACACGACCACTATATCCGGCCCCCCACGGTCGAGGAGCTTATGGTACAGCACAGCGGAGCGCAGGAATCCACCGAATAGCAGGATATATCACGAAAGTCGAAGCTGTCTAAACCTAACGCAGACTAACATAAACCAACCGAACGTAGCATAGCTCAACCGGACGTGCCGAGACCGCCATTGCTGGCCTCCGCAGAGCCAAGCAGAGCATATTGGAGCAATGTAGAGCGCAGAAGTCCACCGAAAAGCTGTGTATGGCATGAAAGTCAAAGCTAGCCTAACCTACCCTATACAAGCGTAATTTAACCGAACGAAATCTAACTCAACCCAAAGTTCCGATGCCATTACTGCTGCTCTTCTCAACGGCAAGCAGAACATACTAGATACGGCAAGCAGAACATACTAGAGCGCGGTTGAGCGAAGAAATCGGCCGAATTGCTGTGCATAGCACAAGAGTAGGAGCTATCCGGACCAAACCTATCCT
>NW_016965941.1:0-309 GCF_001483705.2 Eufriesea mexicana
TGCTATAGCCATTGCAATGCTATAGAACCTGGCTGGAAAATAAAATTTTATTGACATTTTCGAATAATATCGTGGTGAGCTAATTTTCTTGCATATATAAGGAAGAAATATTCTATTGGCGCCATATATCCACTGCAATGCTACAGAATATGGCTGGAAAACACGATTTTATGGACATTTTCGTCTGATATCGTAGTCAGCTACCTTTCCCGCCTAAAGAATGAGAAAAGACACTATTGGCTTGCCATAGCCTTTGCACTGCTATAGAATCTTGTTGGAAAATACATTTTTGTTGTCATTTTGGACTGA
>NW_016965942.1:0-244 GCF_001483705.2 Eufriesea mexicana
ATGTCGGATACCGCCTGCTAACCTAATCAATCTTAACGTTCCCTAATTCAACCTACCTCAACCTATCGTTGCTAGTCCACAGTTGCTGGCATCCGCTGCGCCAAGCGGAACATATTGGAGCCCAGTATACCGCAGAAATCCACCGAATGGCAGTGTATGGCACTGAAGTCAGATCCACCCAGTCCTAACATAACAAAACCTCACAAAACCAAACGCAACATAACCCAAACTTACGTGCACGGAC
>NW_016965942.1:475-2162 GCF_001483705.2 Eufriesea mexicana
AAATATCAGTGCCGAGCACAGAAATCGATCATACCCTGAACTAGCCCATCTAAACCTAACATAGCCCAACGTAATGTAAATCAACCTAACGTTCCGCGACCAGTAATGTTGGCCTCCACATTGTCAAGCTGAGCATATCAGCGAAGTGTCAAGCGTAGAAATCCATAGAGTGGCAGTCTATAGCAGAAAAGTCGAAGCTATCCAAACCTAACCTAAGAAAACGTAACATAACCAAGCGTACCCTAACTCTAACTAACGTGCCGAGACCTCCATTGCTGGCCTCCCCAGAGCCCTGCAGAGCATAGTAGAGCACAGTATATCGCAGAAATCTACCGAATGTTAGTGCACCGCGCAAAAGTCAAAGCTATGCTGTCCTAACCTGTCCTAACGTGATATAACCAAACGTAAGGTAGCTCAACCATACGTGTCTAGACCGCTATTGCAGGCTTCCCCAGAGCCAAGCAGAATACACTAGAACGCATTAGAGCGCAAAGGGCCACCAAATAGCAGTGTATATCACAAAAGTCGAAGCCACCGTGACCAAACGTAGACTAACCCAGCCGAACCAAACGTAATATAACACAACTTATCGTGACACGATCGCTATTGCTGGCTTCGCCAAGGTCGAGCAGACTATTGTTGTGCGGCGGAGGGCGCGGAAATGCACCGAATAGCAGTGTACAGCACAAAAGTTAAGGTTATCCTATCCTAACCTAACCAAACGTAACATAACCAAACGCTGCATAGCTCAACCTAAGGTTTCTTGGCCACTATTGCTGACATTTCCAGAGCCAAGCGGAATAAGCTAGACCACAGTACGGCGCAGAATTCCACCGAATGGCAGTGTATAGCACAAGACTCAAAGCTATGACAACCAAGCATATCCCAACCTGAAGCGGACGCGCGTAACCTAGCACAAGCTTTCGTGCCACGGTCACTATTTCTGGCCCCACGGGAGCCAAGCAGAGCAAAGCAGAGCAATGGAGAACGCAGGAATTATCCGAATAGCAGCTCACAGCGCAAAAGTCAATGGTATCCTCTCCGATAGAATTATCCGAATAGCAGCTCACAGCGCAAAAGTCAATGGTATCCTCTCCGATCCTGTCCAATTGTAACGACCAAACGTAACAAAGCTCAACCTAACATGCCGCGACCACTATTACTGGCCACCCCAGGATCTCGCAGAGTATAGCGGAGCAATATAGAGCGTAGGAATACGCCGAATAGCTGTGTAAGCCACAAAAGTCAAAGCTATTCCGTCGTAACCAATCCTAACGTAATATAGCAAAACGTAACATTGCTTGACCCTACGTGCCGAGACCACTATTGCTTGTCTCCCCAGAGACAAGCAGAGCACATTAGAGCACAGTACAGCGCAGGTGTACGTCGAATAGCAGTATACAGCGCAACAGTCAATACTACCATCTCCTCCCTCGCCAAACGTGAAATAACCAAACGTAGCCTAAATCAAGCTAACGTGCCGGGACAAAGATTACTGGCCACCACAGAGTAGAGCAGAGTATAGTATAGCAATGTAGAGCGTAGGAAGGATGCGAATAGCTGTAGAGCGTAGAAATGTACCGAACGGCAGCGCATAGCATAAAAGTCAAAGCTATACTCCCCTACCATAACCAAGCCAAACAAAACGAACGTAGCATAACCGAATCTAACGTGCCGAGACCACAAT
>NW_016965943.1:0-591 GCF_001483705.2 Eufriesea mexicana
GTCTAGGCACTCTAGGTTGAGGCACGTTGCGCTCGGTTTGGTTGGGTTAGGTTAATTGTGGTCTGGATAACTTTACCTTTTGTGCCGTGCACTGCTATTTGATGGACTTCTGCTTTGATACTCTCCACTAATGTGTCCCGTTTGGCTTTGTGGAGGCCAGCAATAGTGGCCGCGGCTAGTTAGGTTGAGATGCGTTACGCTCGGTTATGTTACGATTGGTTAGGTTACGAGGGGATAGCATTGACTTTAGTGCTGTGTCCTGCTATTAGGTGAATTTCTGCGCCCTGCGGTGCTCCAATATTTTCAACTTGGCTCTGGCAAAGGCAGCAATGACGGCCTCGGCAGGTTATGATGAGTCAGGCTACGTTCGGATAGGTTGGTTTGTGCTAAGTTTGGTCAGGATAGCTTCAACTCTTGTGGAATACACTGCTATTCGGTGCTTTCCTGCGCGCTACTGCGCTCTAGTTTACCCTGAATTGTCCCTGGGGTGGCCAGTAATAGTGGTCTCGGCACGTTAGTCTGAGTTACGTTATGCTTTTGTCATGTTACGTATTTCTATGTTAGGGTAGGATAGCTGTCACTTTAGTGATA
>NW_016965944.1:0-1022 GCF_001483705.2 Eufriesea mexicana
TGCGTAGCCACCTGCATGATGTGAGTACTGGTAATTGGTATCGTCTTCCAAAGAGCAATTTTGGGAAACAATGCCAAACTTAGAGCTACGAACAGAATCTACGACATTTACTATCCATCGGAAATTTTATATGTTCTTCTTGAGCTTTGAAAATATAAAGCGAACAGCAATTATTCTAATGGAATCTAAACTATGAGATTAAATTTGGCATATGTTCCACAGTAATTATTTTATCAACAGGAGGTCAACAATGACAGACATGACTCTAACTAGGTTTCGGAGAATGTCATAATATGCATTTCATCTTATATTACCTGTAAACTACGAAGATACTTATCAAATTGAATTTTAAATGGAGCCTACAGCTTATAAATTGAAAATTTATGATCTAATGCTCTTGTTTAACCTATTGTGCGACATGGTACCCAGGTCTCAAATTAATATCGGTATTTTTAATTTAATATTATTACTTACATAATTGGAACTAGGCCGTCGACTAATTATGCACAGTATTGAATTTTCAGCAACATAAATTAATTACAAACCTAGTATTAACCATATCATTAGAGCTTTTATCGTACGCGATACCGTACTAGCGGCAATGAAAGTGTTGGCAGGGACGAGATAAAAACCGCGTTTCCGAGACGCCTGGCAAAATATGTTACATTAAGCACAATTATATAATATTTAATCTTCGTGGGCTGTGAGTAATGCAATCCTCGACGCTTCACGGAATGTAGTTTCGATCATCTCAGAGGGACGAGTCAGATAGCAATTAATGTCAGTATGCCTCTGCTTTGTTCCAATAGCCGAGAGCGCTTTTTGAGACACTTTCACTAAGTTTAGGGCCATTGCGTTAGGCCGGATAACACAAAAATCAAGCCAAAATCCGATTCTTGTAAAGGTTGGTATTAGCGTACCAAAAACTTTATTAAAATTGTGAACCACGACCTACGAATTTCAATTCCATTTCTATTCCCTAGATTTAGACCTTTGTAGTCGGTTTTAACTGTCATCGAATT
>NW_016965944.1:1064-2906 GCF_001483705.2 Eufriesea mexicana
CATACCTTTACGCGAACCTGCATTATACATCATAGCCTCTGCCACACTCGTGTGGCAAAACTACGCGCTTCGTATGGCTGTCCGAATTTGAAACTTGTACAGTGATCGTGTTAAACGGATTTGACAATCCATTTAACAATTTCGATGCATGTTTTCGAATTAATCAGCGAACACCAAGTTTAACATATGTCTCAATACTTGCCGAACGCTATATTTCGAGGCAAAGGTATCTCTGCTTTCATTTCATGTTCCTAAACCAATTACCCATTATAACTCCTGGAACTTTACTTCATTCTTCGCTGAATCTGACAAGATAAATCATTTCTAAGAATTTATATTTATAAATTAATTACATGATATACTTCGTCAAAAACACTCACTCGTACTCTCTACAGACTCCATAGATAGTTCACCAATGACAAGAACAATGAAACACATATGAACAGTACAGATATCAATAGGGACAAGGTGAATTGGTATAGATACACTGTCTTAGCAATTGCTGATGGTATGGAGTTGCTTATTGCAAAATAAGCGCAGTAACGCACACTTTCCATCTTGCAGACGTAGCTTTTCGAAGGTTACCGGGAGAACGAGGGTCGAATATTCAAGGCCCAGGTCTGTGGGGAATCCATGGGTAACGCGTTGGACCATTAGCATGAGCATCTATGATCATGCTAACCTTTAGTTGAGATCGAAGGAAATTGCCGTTTGATGGAGATGTAGAGTTAAGTGTCGAACTCCAAGAGGTTCGTAATACTGCTATACTGTGTTCAGCGTTGTAGTAAAACGAGTAATAATTCTTAACATTACTGCCATTCTCAAATATTTATGTTGTTGTTGCCAATAAATATTACCACTGATCAACATCTCTATTAATATAGATCTTTATTCGATCGAGATCTCAGTTGTGTATGCTCCTACAATTAAATTATACCGATTTAAACCTTTGCGATCGAGGGGCGCACTTCAGTCGCCATTTGATAAAACTTTGATGCTCGATATTCATAAACATGTCAAGATCCAAATATTTTAACGGTGTGCGAGGTATTGAAGTCGAATATCTCTGCGTGCTAATTACAATACGATTTCTTATAACTGCTCCGTAAGTTATCCTTTGCGTGGTAACGGAAAGTCTTTGAAATCCTATCCGTCATTGGCCAAAAAGTCGTACAGTGTAAATGCTTAATTGTTATGAACAGTGTATATGATATTTAGGAACCTGCTACAGGTTGATGGTTCCAATATTAACAATGTGTTTTAGTCAGTCAACAATTCCAAGTTCTTGAGCGAGCACATAATTTCTATATCCTTGTCATCCTTCAACCGACCTACAACTCTCACCGATACCCTTCTCGTATTTTCAGGTAAGTCATACCTCAGATATTTGGTGAAACGTAACCTGCCTTCTAATTTTCACCACTTTCCAGAAAAACTGTTGGAAAACTTTCAACAATCTTTGTTGGAGTTTCGAAGATAGACGGAACTAGAAAGTTAAACTTGGAAAACAGCAGCAGGTGTGTGAGAAAGCAGAGGGGTTGCGAAGATACACCCTACCACGTATGTGGATTAAAGGCGAAAATATGTTTTGTAAGCAAGAGGTGACCAGGAACCTTGATTACAAAACGAATACTCCTCACCTTCAGCAAACATGGACTCTAAAATGGTATGACTGAAGTACGTACATAATTTGCTTGCTATGGCACCTGAGGATTATCTCCCAGATGTATTCCTAACCACTCCATATGCATTATCAAGCTTGATACAATTCTCAACATCCACAGTGCCGTGATATCAAAGCTCTCTCTAAATTCCTCAGAGATCAAAGGGATATTCGCTCCA
>NW_016965945.1:0-537 GCF_001483705.2 Eufriesea mexicana
ATTCAACAATGCACCCATCCATCCATCCATACATCCATACATACATCAATACATGCATCCATATATCGATACATCCGTGCATGCGTCAACCCATACCTCAATCCTTTCACACAACCATCCATCCATACATACATACACCCATCCATCCATTCATGCATCCGTTCACACAACCATCCATCCATGCATCCATACATCCACACATCCACACATCCATAAATCCTACCATCCACCCATCCATTCATCCACCCACACATCCATACGTCCATACATCCATGCACCCATACATCTATCCACCCAAACGTACATCCATCCATATATCCAAACATCCATACATAAATCCATCCATAAATACAGCCATCCAAACATCCATACATATATACATCCATACATCCGTATCATTCATACATTCGTACATCCATAAATACGCCCATCTATACATCCATACATACATCAATACATACATCCACCCATCCATACATCCATACATCCATACATACACCCATACACACATCCATACATACATCCATCCATACATCC
>NW_016965946.1:0-280 GCF_001483705.2 Eufriesea mexicana
GTTGGGACAGGACAGCTTTGACTCTTGTGCAGTACACTGCTGTTCGGTGTATTTCTGCGCTCTTCACTGCTCCACTAAACGCTCCTCGACGCTCGGGATTCCAGCAACCGTGCTCGCGGCACGATAGGGTGAGTTTGTCTACGTTAGCGTATGCTACGTCGGTTTGTGTTAGGTTTGGATATATTTGACTCATCTCCTGTACCCTAAGATACTACGCATTTCTGCGCCCTGCTCTCCTCTAATATGTTCCGCGTGCCTCTGTGGTTGCCAGCAATAGTGG
>NW_016965947.1:0-544 GCF_001483705.2 Eufriesea mexicana
AATTTTATTGACATTTTCGACTAATATCGTGGTGAGCTGACATCCATGCATAAATAAGGAGGGGAGATTCTATTGGCACGCTGTATCCATTGCAGTGCTATAGAATCTGGCTTGAAAATTCAGTTTTATTGACATTTTCGACTAATATCGTGGTGAGCTGACATCCATGCATAAATAAGGAGGGGAGATTCTATTGGCACGCTGTATCCATTGCAGTGCTATAGAATCTGGCTTGAAAATTCAGTTTTATTGACATTTTCGACTAATATCGTGGTGAGCTGACATCCATGCATAAATAAGGAGGGGAGATTCTATTGGCACGCTGTATCCATTGCAGTGCTATAGAATCTGGCTTGAAAATTCAGTTTTATTGACATTTTCGACTAATATCGTGGTGAGCTGACATCGTTGCATAAATAAGGACGAAAGATTCTATTGGCTCGCTATAGCCATTGCAGTGCTGTAGAATCTGGCTGCTAATTTCAATTTTATAGACATTTTCGGCTAATATCGTGGTGGGCTAACTTTATTGTATATATAAGGA
>NW_016965948.1:0-529 GCF_001483705.2 Eufriesea mexicana
CCGAAAAGTCCAATTTTATTGACATTTTCGTCCAATATTGTGGTGAGCAAGCCTTTCTTCTTATATAAGAAGGAAAGATCCCATTGGTTTGCTATAGCCACAGCATTGCAATAGAATCTGACGGAAAAGTTCTATTTTAACAACAATTTCGACTAATATCGTGGTGAGCAAGATATTCTACATAAATAAGGAGGAAAGATCCTATTGATTTGCTATAGCCATTGCATTGCAATATAATCTGACTGAAAAGTTCAATTCTATTAATATTTTCGACAAATATTGATGTGAGCAGGCTTTTCTGCGTAAGCAACGAGGTAAGGAATCTGCGTAAATAAGAAGGGAAGATCCCATTGGTTTGTTCTAGCCATTGCATTGCATTAGATACTGCCCGGAAAACTCTATCTTCATGACATCTTCGTCCAATATTGCGGTGAGCAAACCTTTCTGCGTAAATAACGTGGAGAGTTTCTATTGGTTTGCTATGGTCATTGCATTGCAGTAGAATCTGCCTGAAAAGTACAATTCTATT
>NW_016965949.1:0-311 GCF_001483705.2 Eufriesea mexicana
AGGTCTTTCTACTATTGGTTATGTTAGGATATGATAGCCATGACAATTTCGCCACACACTGCTCTTCGGGGGATTTCTGCGCTCTACTGTGCTCTGCTATATTCTTCTTGTACCTGTGGAGGCCAGCAACAGCGGCATCGGCACGTTGCGTTAATCCAGGATACGTTTGGTTACTTTAGGTCTTGTCAGGTTAGGACATGATAGCATTGACCTTTGTGCTTAATAGGTCTTGTCAGGTTAGGACATGGTAGCATTGACCTTTGTGCTTTATACCGCTATTCCGTGCATTTCTGTGCTCTGCTTTTCCCCAG
>NW_016965950.1:0-765 GCF_001483705.2 Eufriesea mexicana
CCATACATCCATACATCCATACATCCAAACATTCATAAATACACACATGCATACATCCATCCAACCCTACATCCATCCTTCCATACAACCATCCATCCATCTATCCAACCATCCATACTCCCATCGATTCATACAACCATCCATTCATACAACACTCTACCGATCCATCCATCCATCCATACGTCCACACATACATCAATACATACATCCTTCGAACCATACGTCCATCCATACATACATCCGTCCACCAATCCATTCATCCATGCATACATCCATACATACATCAATACATAAATCCATCCACCCATACATCCATACATCTGTAAATCCATACATTCGTACATCCATACATTCATACATCCATACTTCCATCCATCAACACATTCATTCATCCATAAATTCATACATCCATAAATCCATCCATTCGTACTTCCATCCATCTATCCATACATCCATCTATACGCACATCCATACACCCATCCATCCACAGATCCATCCATTGGTACATCCATCTATCCATACATCCATACTCATATACATCCATACATCCATACATCCGTCCATCAATACTTCCATCCATCCACACATCCATTCATTCACACTTTCATACATCCATAAATCCATCCATTCGCCCATGTATCCCTTCTTCCACCCATCCGTCCATGCACACTTCCGTCCATCCACACATCCATTCATCCATGCATCCATACATTCATACATTCATCAATACATACATCTATCCATGCATACATGCATACATCCATA
>NW_016965951.1:0-908 GCF_001483705.2 Eufriesea mexicana
GTACATAGAATGGCTGTGTACATCACAAAAGTCAAAGATACCCTATCCTAACCCAAACAAAACGAACCTAACCAAACGAAGTACAACACATCTTAACGCACTGCGGCCAATGTTTCAAGCATTCCCATAACAAAGCAGGGAACTTTAGATCACAGTAGAGCGCCCAAATCCCCCGAATATCAGTGTATAGCATAAAAGTCGAAGCTGTCATATCCTAACCTAACAAAACGTTGCTTAAACAATCGTAACATAACTCAATCTAACGTGCCGATAACGCTATTCCTGTCCCACCAGATCCAAGAAGAATATAGTAGAGGAAAGTAAATCGCAGTAATCCACCGCATTGCAGTGCATAGCATAAGAGTCAAAGGTATCCTAACCTAACATTACCATGCATAACATAGCAAAACGTAACTTCAATCGAACTATCCTGCCTAGACCACTACTGCTGGCCGCCCATCTCTAAGCAGAGCATATAATAGGAGAGTAGAGCGCAGAAATACATAGAATGGCAGTGACGGGCACAGAAGCCAGATACCTCCGAACCGAACCCAAAGGAACCTTAACTAGCCAAAGGTATCCTAACTCAACCTAACGAGACGAGGGTACTATTCCGGGCGTCCACACAGACAAGCGGAATGTGATAGCGCACACAACAGCGCAGGCGTCCATAGAATAGCAGTGCGCAGCACAAAAGTCGCACCTACCGTATTCTAACCTAAGCAACCGTATCATAGGCAGACGTAACGTGACCCAGGACGACGTGCCACGAAAGCCATTGCTGGCCTCAAGAGAACTAAGGGGAGAATAAGAGCCATGTAGGATTATGCAATCGTTCGAATAGCTCTGCACAGAGAAAAAGTAGGAGATATCCTAACCTAACCTGACCTAACCTAGCTCAATCAAAC
>NW_016965952.1:0-248 GCF_001483705.2 Eufriesea mexicana
CAAAAAGCATTTTTCCTCCTTACTTACGCAAGGAAGTTAGCTCCCAACGATATTATACGAAACCGTCAATATAATAGAACTTTTCAGCCAGATTCTGTAGCATTACGAAGGCTATAGCACGCCAATATTATCATTACGCCTTATTTATGTAAGAGAGTTAGCTCACCACAATGGTAGTCGAAGATGTCACCAAAATTGTATTTTCCAGCCACATTCTATATCATTGCAATGGCTACAGCACTCAAAAA
>NW_016965953.1:0-588 GCF_001483705.2 Eufriesea mexicana
CCGGCCTTACCAGACCTGACATGTCCTGACTGACCTGACCTGACCTGACTGACCTGACATGAACAGGCCTGACATGGCCTGTCCTTGCCTGACCTGAACTGACTTGAACTGACGTTACCTGACCTGACATTACCTGACCTGACCTGAGCTGTCCTGACTTTAACCGGCCTTACCAGACCTGACATGTCCTGACTGACCTGACCTGACTGATCTGACCTGACCTGTCCTGAGTTTAACCGGCCATACCTGAACTGAACTGTCCAGACATGATCTGGCCTGGCCTGAACTTACCAGACTTGACATGGCCAGACATGACCTGACCTGACCTGTCCTGAGTTTAACCGGCCATACCTGAACTGAACTGTCCAGACATGATCTGGCCTGGCCTGAACTTACCAGACTTGACATGGCCAGACATGACCTGACCTGACCTGACCTGATCTGACCTGACCTGACCTGACCTTACCTGACCTGAGCTGACCTGACCTGACCTGTCCTGACTAACCTGACCTGAGCTGACCTGAGCTGACCTGACCTGACCTGTCATCTCCTGACATGAACTGATCTGACATGACTTTTCCAGAGGAG
>NW_016965954.1:0-204 GCF_001483705.2 Eufriesea mexicana
GGATTGAAGGCGTTAGGCGATCTAATCACCAAGCTATAACAGATTACAGATTTTGAATAGACATATTCTTTGGCAAGTAGATGCGTGTTCTTGCCATTGGATAGGAGGTGATACGCGATCTATTCACCAAGCTATAACAGGTTACAGATTTTGAATAGGCCTATTCTCTGCCAAGCAGGTGGATGTACTTGCCATTGGATTCAA
>NW_016965955.1:0-222 GCF_001483705.2 Eufriesea mexicana
CAACGATTTACATTAGATGACGGAGTTAATCAAAGTGACCTCTGAAATAAATTATTTATTATTTTGTGGCCAAAAAATTTTTGCCGTTTAACGGTGTTAATCTTAATTATCAGGAAAAGTTATTATAAATATAAAAAGTTATGATTATACCAAGTGCTTTGACACTTAAATTTAAGATTTTTCAGAAAGTGGAGTTAATCGATTTGTGTAGTGAACGGCTCA
>NW_016965956.1:0-280 GCF_001483705.2 Eufriesea mexicana
GTAAGGCTTCTTTGGGTTCGTTTCGGAAATCTTTAATTTTTGTGCTATGCACCGACATTCTATGAACTGCTGCTCTCTACTCCCCTCTAATATGCTCTGCTTGACGTCCGGGAGCCCAGCAATGGTTGTCTCGGCACTTTAGGTCCAGGTGGGACACGATTGGTTTGGTTATGTTAGCCTTGGCACGGTTCGGATGGCTTCTACTTTTCTTCTGGGCACTGCGATTCTACAGATTCCTGCGTCCGACACTCCTCTATTATGCTCTGCTTGGCTCTGTGAA
>NW_016965957.1:0-409 GCF_001483705.2 Eufriesea mexicana
TATTGACATTTTCGGCTAATATCGTCGTGAGCTGACGTCCTTGCATAAATAAGGAGGAAACATTCTATAGGCCAGCTGTAGCCTTTGCAATTCTACAGTATCTGGATTGAAAATTCAATTTTATTGACATTTTCGACTAATATCGTGGTGAGCTAACTTTCTTGCACAAGTACGGAGGAAGAATTCTATTAGAGTGCTATATCCATTGCAGCGCTACAGAATCTGGCTGCTAAATTCAATTTTATTGACATTTTCGGCTAATATCGTGGTGAGCTAACTTCCTTGTATAAATAAGGAAGAAAGATGCTATTGGCGTGCTATAGCCATTACAATGCTTTTGAATCTGCCTCGAAAATAGAACTTTATTGACATTTTCGACTAATATCGTGGCGAGCAAACTTTCTTGCAT
>NW_016965957.1:449-1173 GCF_001483705.2 Eufriesea mexicana
AGCCATTGCAATGCTGTATCATCTGTCTCGAAAATTCAACTTTAATGACATTTTCGAATAATATCGTGGTGATGAAACTTTCTTGCATATACGGAGGAAAGATTCTATTGGCCAGCCATTGCCAATGCAACACTATAGAGTCCGTCTGGAAAATTCAATTTTGTTACCATTTTCGACCAATATCGTCGTGAGCTAACTTGCTTGTATAAATAAGGAGGAAAGATACTATTGCCGTGCTATAGCCATTACAATGCCTTTGAATCTGCCTCGAAAATGCAACTTTATTGACATTTGCGACTAATATCGTGGTGAGATAACTTTCTTGCATAAATACGGAGGAAAGATTCTATTGGCCAGCTATGGCCATTGCAATTCTATAGTATCCGGATGGAAAATTCAGTTTTATTGACATTTTCTACTAATATCGTGGTGAGCTGACATCCTTGCATAAATAAGTTGGAAAGATTCTATTGGCACGCTATAGCCATGGCCGTGCTATTGAATCTGGATGCAAAATTCAATTTTATTGACATTTTTGACTAATATCGGGGTGTGCTAACTTTCTTCGATAAATAGGGAGGAAAGAATCTATTGGCGTGCTATAGCCATTGCAGTGCTATATAATCTGCCTGGAATGTTCAATGTTATTGACATTTTCGGATAATATCGTGGTGAGCTAACATTCCTGTATAAATAAGTAGGAAAGATACTATTGGCGTGCTAT
>NW_016965958.1:0-362 GCF_001483705.2 Eufriesea mexicana
TTGCCAGCCTCCCCACTGTAGAGCAGAGTATAGTAAAGCAATGTAGGGCGCAGAATTTCACCACATAGCAGTGTACGGCGCAAGCGTCAAAGAAATCCTAACCGATCCTTCTTACTGTACGAGACGTAACCTGTCTCAACCTAACGTGCCGAAACCTCTATTACCGGACGCACAAGAGGCACGCAGAACATATTAGAGCACATTGAGGTCGTAGAAACCCAGGAAATGCTGTGTATAGCACACAGGCCAAGGTAGCATCTACTAACCTAGCCAAAGGTATCATACACAAACTTAATCTAAATAAACCTAACATGACGGCACCACTATTGCAGGACTCCACAGAGTCAAGCACAATGTACTAG
>NW_016965959.1:0-262 GCF_001483705.2 Eufriesea mexicana
CAAACCTAAACCAACATAACCTAATCTAACCTAACCTAATCTCACAAAACCTAACGTAACAATATCAACCAAACTTTACCTAGGCGAACCTATCAGAACGTAACCAAACCTAACCTAACCAAACCTAACACAACCTAACCTAACCTAACCAAACCGAACCCGGCACAACCAAACCAATGCCTACCCAACGAAACCCGATCTGACCTAACCCATCCTAACCTACCACGACCTAACCTAACCTAAACTAACCTAACGCAACATA
>NW_016965960.1:0-1126 GCF_001483705.2 Eufriesea mexicana
TTCTGTTTGCTTCGGTTAGGCTTAGCTAGCTTTGACTTTACTGATGTACACTGCGATTCTATGAATTTCTGCGTTCTACTCGCCAATAATGTTTTCTGCTTGGCTCTGTGGTGGAAAGCAATAGTGCTCGCGGCACGCTAGTGTGAGTTATGCTAAGGTTGGTTATGTCACGGTTGGTTATGTTAGGAGGGGATAGATTTGAATTTAGTGCTATAGTCTGTTATTAGGAAGATTTCTGCGCCCTACAGTGCCCAAGTATTTGCAGCTTGTCTCTGGGAAGGTCAGCAATCCTGGTCTCGGCACGTAATGTCGTGTCAGGTTGGGTTGGGTTACGTGGGGTGTGGTAAGTTTGGTTACGGTGGAATTTACTTTTGTCCTGTACACAGCAGTTCCTTGGATTTCTGCACTCTACAGAGCTCTAGCCAGTCGTGCTTGGTTCGGGGGAAGGGAGGGGGCGTGCCGCAGTATCGGTTTCGGCAGGTTGAGTTGTGTTAATCTTCGTTTTGTTATTTTCGGTTGCTTTTGGTTAGGTATGGGTAGCTATGACTTTTCTGATATACACTGCGATTCTATGGGATTCTGCGTTCCACTCTCCACTAATGTGTTCTCCTTGGCTCTGGGGAGGCCAGCATTTGCGGTCGTGGCAGGTTACGTTCAGTTAGGCTACGTTTGATAAGGTCATGTTAGGCTACGTTTGGTAAGGGTGGCTTCGACTTCCGTGTTATACACCATTATCCGGCAGTTCCATGTCATCTACTGTCCACTTCTGTATTCTGTTTGTCTCTGCGACGTCCGTCAGCAGTGGTCGCGGCACGCTCTGTTGGGTTACGCTACGTTTGGTTTAGTTAGGTTGGGTCAGGTTATGTTTGGATGCCTTCGCCTTTTGTGCAATTCACTGCAAGGCGGTGTATATATGCGCAAGACTGTGCTATACTACACACTGGTCGTCTCTGTGGAGGTGAGCAATAATTGTCTAGCCGTGTGAGGTGGAGTTATGTTGAGTTTGGTTAGGTTAGGTGGTCTATGATCTACTGTGCTCTCCGACATTCTGCACGGCTCTGGCGTTGGCCAGGAGCAGTGGTCGCGTCACGTCATGTTAGATATGCTACCTTCGTTTAGGCTAGGT
>NW_016965961.1:0-3042 GCF_001483705.2 Eufriesea mexicana
GGTCTATTCGAAATTTATAATCTGCTATAGCTTGGTGAATAGGTCACCCAACGCCTTCAATCCAATGGCAAGTACTGCCATTTTCTTTCCAGAGAATAGGTCTATTGAAAGTCTATAGTCTGTTATAGCTATGTGAAGACATCGCCTAGCGCTTTCAATCCAATGGCAAGTACAGCCACCTACTTGCCAGAGAATAGGTATATTCAAAATTGATAACCTGTTATAGCTTGGTGAATAGATCGCATATCGCCTTCAACCAATGGCAAATACAGCCATCTACTTGCCAGACAGTAGGTCTATTCAAAATCTATAACCTGTTATAGCTTGGTGATTAGATCGCCTGACGCATTCAATCGAATGGCAAGAACAGCCTCCTTCTTGCCAGAGAATAGGTCTATTGAAATCTATAACCTGTTATAGCATGGTGAATAGATCGTATAACGCCTTCAATCCAATGGCAAGTACAGCCATCTACTTGCCAGAGAATATGTCTATGCAAAATCTATAACCTGTTATAGCATGGTGAATAGATCGTATAACGCCTTCAATCCAATGGCAAGTAATATGTCTATTCAAAATCTATAATCTGTTATAGCTTGGTGAATAATTCGCCTAACGCCTTCAATCCAAAGGCAAGTACATCCATCTGCTTGCCAGAGTACAGATCTATTCAAAACCTATTACGTGTTATAGCTTGGTGAATAGATAGCCCAACGTCTTCAGCCCAGTAGCAAGTACAGCCATGTACTTGGCAGAGGATAGGTCTCTTCAAAATGTATATCCTGTTGTAGCACGGTGAATAGATCGCCTAATGCCTATAATCCAATGGCGAGTACAGCCATCAACTTGCCAGAGAATAGGTCTATTCAAAATCTGTAATCTGTTATAGCTCGGAGAATAGGACGCCCAACGCCTTCAATCCAACGGCAAGTACAGCTCTGTTATAGCTTGGTGAATACACGGCCTATCGCCTTCAATCTAATGGCAAGTACAGCCATCTACTTGCCAGAGTACAGATCTATTCAAAACCTAGTACGTGTTATAGCTTGGTGAATACACGGCCTATCGCCTTCAATCTAATGGCAAGTACAGCCATCTACTTGCCAGAGTACAGATCTATTCAAAACCTAGTACGTGTTATAGCTTGGTGAATACACGGCCTATCGCCTTCAATCTAATGGCAAGTACAGCCATCTACTTGCCAGAGTACAGATCTATTCAAAACCTAGTACGTGTTATAGCTTGGTGAATACACGGCCTATCGCCTTCAATCTAATGGCAAGTACAGCCATCTACTTGCCAGAGTACAGATCTATTCAAAACCTAGTACGTGTTATAGCTTGGTGAATACACGGCCTATCGCCTTCAATCTAATGGCAAGTACAGCCATCTACTTGCCAGAGTACAGATCTATTCAAAACCTAGTACGTGTTATAGCTTGGTGAATACACGGCCTATCGCCTTCAATCTAATGGCAAGTACAGCCATCTACTTGCCAGAGTACAGATCTATTCAAAACCTAGTACGTGTTATAGCTTGGTGAATACACGGCCTATCGCCTTCAATCTAATGGCAAGTACAGCCATCTACTTGCCAGAGTACAGATCTATTCAAAACCTAGTACGTGTTATAGCTTGGTGAATACACGGCCTATCGCCTTCAATCTAATGGCAAGTACAGCCATCTACTTGCCAGAGTACAGATCTATTCAAAACCTAGTACGTGTTATAGCTTGGTGAATACACGGCCTATCGCCTTCAATCTAATGGCAAGTACAGCCATCTACTTGCCAGAGTACAGATCTATTCAAAACCTAGTACGTGTTATAGCTTGGTGAATACACGGCCTATCGCCTTCAATCTAATGGCAAGTACAGCCATCTACTTGCCAGAGTACAGATCTATTCAAAACCTAGTACGTGTTATAGCTTGGTGAATACACGGCCTATCGCCTTCAATCTAATGGCAAGTACAGCCATCTACTTGCCAGAGTACAGATCTATTCAAAACCTAGTACGTGTTATAGCTTGGTGAATACACGGCCTATCGCCTTCAATCTAATGGCAAGTACAGCCATCTACTTGCCAGAGTACAGATCTATTCAAAACCTAGTACGTGTTATAGCTTGGTGAATACACGGCCTATCGCCTTCAATCTAATGGCAAGTACAGCCATCTACTTGCCAGAGTACAGATCTATTCAAAACCTAGTACGTGTTATAGCTTGGTGAATACACGGCCTATCGCCTTCAATCTAATGGCAAGTACAGCCATCTACTTGCCAGAGAATAAGTCTATTCAAAATCTACAAGCTGTCGCAGCTTGGCGATTGGATCGCCTAACGCCTTCAATCCAATGAAAAGAACAGCCATCTAGTTGCCAGAAAATATGCCTATTCAAAATATATAATCTGTTATAGCTCGGAGAATAGGACGCCCAACGCCTTCAATTCCATGGCAAGTACAGCAACCTAGTCGCCAGAGAATAGGTATATTCAAAATATATTGCCTGTTATAGCTTGGTGAATAGATCGTCTCACGCCTTCAATCCAATGGCAAGTGCAGCCAACTACCTGCCACGGAATAAGTCTATCCAAATTCTATAGGCTGTTATAGCTTGGTGATTAGATAGCATAACGCCTTCAATCCAGTGGCAAGTACAGCTATCTACTTGCCAGGGAATGGGTCTATTCAATATCTATAATCTGTTATAGCTTGGTGAATATGTCGCCTAACGCCTTCAATCCACTGGCAAGTGCAGGCGTCTACTTGCCAGAGAATAGGTCTATTGAAAATATATAATTTGTTACGGCTTGGTGAATCGGTCGCCAAACGCCTTCAATCCAACGGCAAGTACAGCCTTCTTCTTGCCAAAGAATAGGTCTATTGAAAGTCTATTGTCTGTTATAGCTTGGTGAATACATCGCCAAGCGCCTTCAATCCAATGGAAAGTACAGCCATCTACTTGCCAGAGAATAAGTCTATTCAAAATGTATAAACTGTCATAGCTTGGCGATTAGGTAGCCTAACGCCTTCAATCCAATG
>NW_016965961.1:3073-3328 GCF_001483705.2 Eufriesea mexicana
AAATCTATAATCTGTAATTGCTTGGGGAATACATCGCCGAGCGCTATCAACCCAATGGCAATTACAGCCACCTACTTGCCAGAGAATAGGTCTACTCAAAATCTATAATCTGTTATAGCTTGGTGAATATGACTCCTATCGCCTTCATTCCACTGGCAAGTAAAGCCATCTACTTGCCAGAGAATTGGTCCGCTCAATATCTGTAATCTGTTATAGCTCGGTGTATAGGTCGCCTAACGCCTTCAATCCAATGGC
>NW_016965962.1:0-984 GCF_001483705.2 Eufriesea mexicana
TGCATTGCTCTTTGGATACCAGAAATAGTGGCAGCTGCGCGTTATGCTATGTTAGGCTACGTTCGTTTGGGTTAGGTTTGTTTGGGATAGGTTCGGACCTCTTTTACCTTCGTAACATTCATTGTCATTCTGTGGACCTCTGCGCTCTACTCGCCACTAATATGCCCTGCTTGGCGATTTGGTGAACGGCAATAGTGGGATAGGCACGTTAGGTTGGGATTGGTTACGTTAGGTTGGGTTAGGTTAGGTCAGATTAGGTGAGGATATCTTCTACTTTTCAGCTTTACTTTTGAATGCGGCGGAATTCTGCGGCCTACTGTGCCGCAATAAACCCTGCTTGGATCTGGGGAGCCAAGATGTGGTGGTGTCGGCCGTTCTGTTGAGTTTGGTTACGTTTGGTAATGTTACGATTGGTTAGGTTATGGGAGGGTACCTTCATATTTACATATACACAGCTATTCGGTGGTTTTCTGCGCTCTAGTCTGCTCAAATGTGCTCTGATTGGCACTGGGGAGGCCAGCAATAGTGGTCTCGTCACGTTAGGTTCTGTTTAGCTGCGTTCGGTTAGGCTACGTTTAGTTAGGGTATTATAGGATAGCTTTGACTTGTGTGCTGTATACTGCAGTTCGGTGTATTTCTGGGCTCTTCACTGCTCTACTATACTCTGCACGTCTCTGGGGAGACCGGCAATAGAGGTTGTGGCACGGTGGGATTTGTTAGGTTACGTTTGGCTAGGTTAGGTAAGTTTACGTTGGGCTACAATGGCTTTGACTTCTGTGCTATACTCTGCTATTCGGTGGATTCCTGCGCTCAACTGTGCACCAATGTGTTCTGCTAGGCTCTGGGGAGACACAAATAGCGGTCTAGTCTCATTAGGTTTAGTTATTCCATGTTTGGATAGGTTAGGTTTGGCTATGTTGGGTTAGGATATCTTTGACTCTTCTGCTACACACTACTATATGGTGGCTTTCTGTGTTTTACTGG
>NW_016965963.1:0-486 GCF_001483705.2 Eufriesea mexicana
CTGATATCTTGGTGAACAACCTTTCCCGCATAAATAATGAGGAAATATACTATTGGCGTGATAGAGCCATTTCACTGATCTAGTATCTGGTTGGAAAATTCAATTTTATTGACATTTTCGACTAATATGGTGGTGGGCTATCTTTTTTGCATAAATAAGGAGGAATGATTCTAGTGGCGTGATTTAGCCATTGCAATGCAATAGAATATGGCTGGAAAATACATTTTTATTTACATTTTCGTCTAATATCGCGGTGAGCTGACTTTTTTGCATAAATAAGGAGGAAAGATACCAGTGGCGTGCGATAGCCATTGCAATGCTACAGAATCTCGCTGGAAAATACATTTTTATTGACATTTTCGAGTTGACATTTTCGACTAATATCGCGGCGACGAAACTTTCCTGCATATATAAGGAGGAAATATCATTCGGGCGTGCTATAGCCATTGCAATGCTATAGAATCTGGCTGGAAATTCAATATTAAT
>NW_016965964.1:0-619 GCF_001483705.2 Eufriesea mexicana
CCAGAGACAACCAGATGCTTGTAGAGCAATGCAGAGCGCAGATATCTACCGTATAGCAGTGTAAAGCACAATGGTCGAAGATATCCTAACCAAACTTAGCCTCGAGTAGCCTAACAAAGCTTAGCATGTCCTACAAAAATCTGTCACGACCGCTATTTCTGGCCTCCCTAGAGGCAAGGAGATGCTAGTAGAGCAATGCAGTGCACAGATATCAACTGAACAGCAGTGTATTACAGAGGAGTCATAGCTACATTAACCAAAACTGTCCGAACCTAGCCAAGCCACGCGTAACCTAACTCAAAATTGCGTGCCGAGACCACCATTGCAGGCATACCCAGAGCTACGCAAACCACGGCCAAACTAACTTAACCTAACCGAACATAGCCTAACTCAAGCTAGCGTGCCGAAATCACTATTGATGGCATCCCCAGAGTTGTGCAGAGTGACAGTAGAGCAATGTGTAGCGTACAAGTCCTCCGAATAGCAGTGTATAGCACAAAACTGAAAGCCATCCTACCCATGTTAACCTAACCTGACATAAACAAAGTGTAACATTTCACAACCCAACGTGACAAGGCCAAGATTGCTGGCTACCCCAGAGACGAGCAGCGTATAGTAG
>NW_016965965.1:0-267 GCF_001483705.2 Eufriesea mexicana
CTGCTTACTTATGCAAGGAAGTTGGCGCACCGCGAAATTAGTCAAAAATGTCAGTAAAATTGAATTTCCCAGCAAGATTCTATAGGATTGCAATGCCTACAGCTTACCAACAATATCTTTCCTCTTGATATATGGAAGAAAGTCAGCTCAACACGGTTTTAGCCGAAAATTTAAATAAAATTGAATTTTCCGTCCAGATTCTTTAGCATTGCAATGGCTATAGCACGCCAAAAGGATCTTTCCTACATACTTATGCAAGGAAGCTTG
>NW_016965966.1:0-258 GCF_001483705.2 Eufriesea mexicana
TTCCACCTTATTTATGCAAGAACGTCGCCTCACCTCGAAATTAGTCGAAAATGTCAATAAAATAGAATTTTCGGGGCAGATTCAGTAGCATTGCAATGGCTATATCTCGCCAGTTGAATCTTTCCTCCATACATATGGAAGAAAGTTAGGTCACCACGATATTATTCGAAAATGACAATAAAATTAAATTTTCAATCCAGGTACTAGAGAATTGCAATGGCTGTAGCTGAACAATAGAATCTTACCTCCTTATTTATG
>NW_016965967.1:0-846 GCF_001483705.2 Eufriesea mexicana
AATTCAATTTTATTAACATTTTCGACTAATATCGTGGCGAGCTAGCTTTTTGCATAAATACGGAGGAAAGATTCTATTGGCGCTCTATAGCCATTCCAATGCTATAGAATCTGTCTGGAAAATTCAATTTTATTGACGTTTTCGACTAATATCGTGGAGACTTAAATTTCTTGCATAAATAAGGACGATAGATACTATTGGCGTGATATAGACATTGAAATGCTATTGAATCTGGCTGGAAAATTCAATAGTATTGACATTTCGACTATTATCCTGGTGGGCTAGCTTTCGTGCATAAATAAGGAGGTAAGATACTAGTGGCTTGCAATAGCTATTGCAATGCTATAGAGTCTGGCTAGAAAATTCAATTTTATTGACTTTCTCATCTAATATCGCGGTGAGCGGTCTTTCTTCTATAAATACGGAAGATAGATTCTATTGGCGTGCTATAGCCATACCACAGGTATAGAATATGGCTTGAAAACTCAATTTTATGGTCGTTACGTTTTCGTCTAATATCGTGGTGAGCTACCTTTCCCGCATAAATAATGGGGAAAGATACCATTGGCGTATTATAGCCATTTCACTGTTCTAGACTCTGGTTGGAAAATTCAATTTTATTGACGTTCTTGACTAATATCGTGGCGAACTAACTTTCTTGCATGAATAGGGATGAAATATTCCATTGGCGCGCTACATCCTTTGCGAAGCTACTGAATCAGTCTGGAAAACTCGATTTAATGTACATTTTCGGCTGATATCTAGGAGAGCTACCTTTCCCGGGTAAATAATGTGGAAAGATACTATTGGCGTGCTATAGCCATTTCACTGATCTAGAATCTGGTT
>NW_016965968.1:0-528 GCF_001483705.2 Eufriesea mexicana
CATCCATCCGTACATACATCTTTCCATACAACCATCCAACTGTACATCCACCCATCCATACATTCATCGATCCATACATATATACATCCATACATCCATACATCAATTCATCCAACCATCCATCCATACATCCATACATACATCCTTAGATAAGTCCATACAGCCGTACATACATACATCCATGCAAAGATACATACATACATACACGCATACATCCATCCATCCATACAGCCATCCTTCCGTACAAACATACGTACATACATTCATACATCCATCCATACATGCATGCATACATATATCCATACATACATCCGTACATACATCCATACATACTCCCATACATACATGCATACATACATGAATACATACACCCTCACATATATCCAGACATACGTACATACTTCCGTACATCCATCCATCCAAGCAGCCACCCATCCATACATTCACCGATCCATACATACTTCCATCCGTACACCCATCCACCAAACGATACATCCATTCATGCATCCATACAAATATCAATACACA
>NW_016965969.1:0-1252 GCF_001483705.2 Eufriesea mexicana
TGCTGGCGTCCCCAGAGATGAGCAGGGCATACTAGAACACAGCAGAGCGCAGGAGCCCACCGTAAAACAGCCCATAACTCGAATGTCAAAGCAATGCGGACCTAACCCAGACAAGTGTATCCTAACCGAACGTAGCCTAGCACAACCTATCGTGGCGAGACCGTTATTACTCGCCACCCCAGAGCCGACCAGACTATAGTAGAGCAAAGTAGAGCGTAGAAAGCCACCAAATAGCAGTGTCTAGCACAAAAGGCGAATACATCGTATGACCTAACTTGTCCAAACCTGACATAACCGATCGTGGAATACCTAATCTTACTAGCCGAGACCTCTATTGCTGTCCTCCCCAGAGCCACGCAGAACGTATTAGAACACATCAGCGTGCAGAAATGATCCGATTATCCGAGTTTGACACAAAAGTCCAAGCCACCCTAGCCAAACGTTTCCCAATCTAACCTATCCAAACGTAACTTAACTCAATCTATAGTGCCACGACCGCTATTGCTGGCCTCTCCGAGCCGAGCAGAGTATAGTATAGCAATGTAGGACACTGAAATCGGCTGAATAGCAGTGTATAGCAAAGAAGACACAGATATCCCAACCATGTCTAACCAAACCCAACTTTACATAACTGAACGTAACCAAACCTAACATGCCGCGACTACTACCCCTGGCGTTAACAGAAAAAGGCACTGTGTGATAACCCACACTAGCGTGCAGTGGTACATAGAACATCAGTGAGTAGCACAATAGTCCAAGCGTAACGTATCGTAACCTAGCGTGCCGAGACCATTGTCACTGGCCTCCCCAGAGCAAAGCAGAATGAGGTAAAGCACTGTAGATCACAGGAATCCACGGAATAGCAGTGTGAAGCACAAAAGTCAAAGAAGCCTATCCTAACCTAGCCAAACGTAACATATCCAAACGTAACCTAGCTTAACCAAACATGACGATACCACCATAGCTGGCCTCCACAGATACAAGCAGAATGTACTAGAGCACAGTTGAGAGCAGAAGTCCACCGTATTTCAGTGAATAGCGCGAAAGCCGTAGATACCACATCGAAGCCTGACCTAACTTTTCCGAAGCAAACGTAGCAAAACTGAATATGACATGGAGCGACCACAGCTCCTGGCCTCCCCATAGCCAAGCAGAATGTAGTAGAGCACAGTGGATCACAGGAATCCACGGAATAACAGCGCATGGCACGAAAGTTTGAGCTATCCTAACCGAACATAGCCTAACTGAACTT
>NW_016965970.1:0-677 GCF_001483705.2 Eufriesea mexicana
GACCTGTCCTCTCCTCACGTGAACTGAACTGACCTGACCTGACCAGAAGTGACCTGGCCTGACTTGACCGGTATGATCTGACCAGAACTGGCCTGACCAGGCCCGAACTGAGCAGACCTCACCTGCCCCGACATTGCCTGGCCGGACTTGGACGTGCCATACATGGCCTCACATGACCGCACCTCACCAGAACTGACCTGACATGACCTGAAATCTCCTGACCTGAACTGAACTGACATCATCCGACCTAACCTGACCTGACATGACCTGACCTGATCTGACCTGACCTGACCTGGCCTGACCCGACCTAACCTCACCTGACCTGACCTGACTGATCTGACATGACCTGATCTGTGCTGACCTCACCTGACCTCACCTGAATTGACCTGTCCTCTCCTCACCTGAACTGAACTGACCTGACCTGACCAGAAGAGACCTGACCTGACATTACCGGTATGATCTGACCTGACCTGGCCTGACCAGGCCCGAACTGACCTGACCGTACCTACTCCGACATTGCCTGGCCTGACTTGGCCGTGCCAGACATGGCCTCACCTGACCGGACCTGACAAGAACTGACCTGACACGACCTCTCCTGACCTGAACTGAACTGGCCTGTCATGACCAGAAGAGAACTGACCTGACCACAACGGACTGGTACGACCTGACCTGGCCTG
>NW_016965971.1:0-991 GCF_001483705.2 Eufriesea mexicana
AAATACAATTTTGTTGACATTTTCGACTACTATCGTGGTTAGCTAACTAGCTTACATAAATAAAGCGGAATGGTACTATCGACGTGCTATAGCCTTCGCAATGCTACAGAATCAAGCTGGAAAGTTCAATTATATTGTCGGTTTCGACTAGTATCGTGTGGAGCTATCTTTTTCGCGCAATTAAGGATGGTAGATTATATTGGCGTGATATAGCCATTGCATTGCTATGGTGTCTGGCTTGAAAATTCAATTTTATTGACATTCACGACAAATATCGCGGTAAGCTAACTCTCTTACATAAATAATGCGGAATGGTACTATTGGCGTGCTACAACCTTCGCAATGCTATAGAATCAAGCTGGAAAGACAATTATATTGACGGTTTCGACTAGTATCGTGTGGAGCTATCTTTTTCGCGTAATTAAGGGTGGTAGATTATATTGGCGTGCTATAGCCATTGCATTGCTATAGTGTCTGGCTTGAAAATTCAATTTTATTGACATTCGCGACAATTATCGCGGTAAGCTGACTTGCTTGCATAAATACGGAGGAACGATTCTGTTGGCGTGCTTTAGGCATTGCATGCTATAGAATCCTCCAGGAAAATAAAATTTCATTGACATTTTCGACTAATATCGCGGTGACCTAACCTCCTTGCATAAGTCGGGGGGAAAGATACTATTGGCGTGCGATAGCCTTTGCAATGATATAGAATGTGGTCGAAAAAATCAAATTTATTGACATTTTCGACTAATATCGTGGTGAGACAACTTTATTGTATAAACACGGAGGAAAGATTCAATTGGCGTGCTATAGCCGTCGATCCTTTGCAATGCTGTAGAATCTGTCTCGAAAATACAATTTTATCGACATTTTCGAATAATATCTTGGTGAGCCAGCTTTATTGTATAAATACGGAGGAAATATACTTTTGGCGTGCTATAGCCATTGCAATTCAGTAGGATCTGGCTGGAAAGTTCAATTTTGTTGA
>NW_016965972.1:0-320 GCF_001483705.2 Eufriesea mexicana
AATCCAATGGCAAGTACAGCCACCTAGTTGCCAAAGAATGGGTCTATTCAGAACCTATAACCTTTTATAGCTTGGTGAACAGAGCATCCAACGCCTACAATCCAACGGCAAGTACAGCCATCTACTTGCCAGAGAATATGTCTATTCATAATCTATAATCTGTTATAGCTAGGCGTATAGATCGCCTAACGCCTTCAATCCAATGGCAAGTATCGCCATCTGCTAGCCTGAGAATCGGTCTATTCAAAATCAATAGTTCGTTATAGCTTGCTGAATAGGTCGCATAACGACTTCAACCAATGGCAGGTACAGACATCTAC
>NW_016965974.1:0-649 GCF_001483705.2 Eufriesea mexicana
TAACATAACGTGCAGAGGCAGCAATTGCTGGCCTTCTCAGAGCCAAGCTGAAAGCGTTAGAGCACTCTATGGGGCAGAAATCCACCTGACCGAAGACTATGCCACTAAAGCCGATGCCACACTCTCCTCACGTAACCAATCGTGACATAATCAAACATAGCGTAACTCTACATAACGTGCCGAGACCGCTATTGCTGGCCTCCCCATCGCTGAGCGGAGGATATTAGAGGAGCGTAGATCGCAGAGGACGATAGAACGCCAGTGTACAGCGCGGAGGACCATAGAATGCCAGTGTATATCGCAAGAGTCAAAGATTTCCAAACCGAACCCAAAGAAACCTGCCCTAGCCAAACGTAACTTAAATCAACCTAGCGCGCCGCGACCACCATTGCTGGCTTTCGGAGAGTAGAGCATAGTATAGTAGAGCAATGTAGAGCGCAGAAATTCGCCGAAGAGCCGTGCTTAGCATAAAAGTCAAGGCTACCCTATCCTAACCTAACCAAACGTTGCATAACCGAACGTTATCTATCTCAACCTAGCGTGCATACCACAATTGCTGGCCTTCGCAGAAACAAGCTGAATATACTGGAGCACAGTACTGTGCAGGAATCCACCGAACAGCAGTGCGCTGCACAAGATTCAATGCTAC
>NW_016965975.1:0-633 GCF_001483705.2 Eufriesea mexicana
AATATCGTCGTGACCTAACATCCTTGCGTAAGAAAGGGGGAAAGATACTATTGGCGTGCTATAACCTTTGCAATGCTATGGACCCTGGCAGGAAAATTCAATTTTATTGACATTTTAGACTAATATCGCTGTGAGCCACCTTTCTTGCGTAAATAAGGAGGAATAATTTTATTGGCGTGCTATAGCCATTGCAATGATACAGAATGTGGTTGGAAACTACAATTAGAATGACATTTGCGCCTAATAATGTGGTGAGCTAACTTTTTTGCATAAATAAGGAGGAAAGATACTATTGGCGTGCTATAGCCATTGCATTGATAGAGAATCTGTTTGGAAAATTCAAATGTATTGATATTTTCGGCTAGCATCGTGGTGAGCTAGCTTTCTTGCATAAATAAGGAGGAATGATTCAATTCGCTTGCTATAGCCGTCCCAATGCTGTAGAATCTGGCTGGAAAGTTTAATTTTATTGACATTTTCGACCAATATTGTGGTGAGCTAACTTGCTTGAATGAATAAGTACGAGAGATTCTATTGGCGAGCTATAGCCATTGCAGTCCTGTAGAATCTGGCTGGAAAATTCAGTTTTATTGACTTTTTTGACTAATATTGTGGTGAGCTACCTTTCTTGCA
>NW_016965976.1:0-906 GCF_001483705.2 Eufriesea mexicana
TATAGCGCAAAAATCGAAGCTATCATATACTGACATTACCAACCTTCACTTAATCAAACGTACCATAGCTCATCCCAACGTGCCGAAACAACTGCTGCTGGCCTCCACAGGGCCAAGCACAATACAGAAGAGCACAGTAGAACGCCGAAATCCGCCGAATAGCAGTGTACAGCACAAGCATCAAACCTACCCTATCCTAACCTAACCAATCGCAACATATCCGAACGCAGCCTATCTGAATCTAGCGTGCCGCGACAAATATTGCTGGCATCCACAGAGGCAAGCAGAGCATGCTGGAGAACGGTGGGGCTCAGAGATCCACCGAATGGCAGTATACATCACAAAAGTCGAAGATATCCCTGCCTAACCTACCCAAACGTAACGTAAACTAAAACAGCGTAGCTCAACCTAACGTGACGCGAGCACTGTTGCTCGCCTCCCCAAAGCCAACCGAGGTATATTAGAGGAGAGTAGGGAACAGGAAGTGGAATCGTTGAGTGTAGCAGAAAAGACAAAGATATCCATACCTTAGCCAAACAAGTGTAACTCGACCACACGAAGCCTAACTCAACATAACGAACCGCAACCACTGTTGCTGGACGCCCCAGGACCAAGCAGAATACAATAGAGGAGAGTATTGCGCAGAAATCCACGGAATGACTGTGTATACCATGAAAGTCAAGACTACCCTGACCTAACAGGAGCAAAAACGACCTAACTAAGCGTAGCCTAGCACAACATAACGTACCGTGGACACCATTACTGGCCACCACATATTCGAGCAGAGTATGGTAGAGCAATGTGGAGCGCAATTGGTAGAGCAATGTGGAGCGCAGAAATACAACAGGATTGCAGTGTACAGCGCAAAAGTCAAAGTAATCCTGTCATAGCTTAGCAAAACGTAAC
>NW_016965977.1:0-1697 GCF_001483705.2 Eufriesea mexicana
GTATGAATGGTTGTATGTATGGACGTATGGATAGATGTATGGATGCATGTATGGATGGGAGAGGGAATGGATGTATATATGGGGGTATGGATTTGCTTATGGATGTACGTATGGATGTATGTATGAATGTATGTGAGGATGTATGTATGGGTGTATGTACGGATGTAGGTATGGATATATGTACGGATGTATGTACGGATGTATGGTTAGATGGATATATTGGTGGATGGACGTATGGATGGACTGACATATGGATGGGTGGATGTATGAAAGTATGGATGTATGTATGGAAGTATGGTTGTGTGTATTGATGTATGTATGGATGCATGTATGCATGTGTGTATGGATGTATGTATGGATGTATGTATGGAATGGTTGTATGTATGGATGAATGTACGGATGGATGTATGGATGTATGCATGGGTGTATGTATGGATGTATGTATGGATATATGTAAGGAGGTATGAATGGATGTGTGGATGTAAGTATGGATGTGTGAATGGATTTATGTATGGAAATATGTATGCATGGATGGATGTATGAATGTACGTATGGGTCTACGCATGGATGGATGGATGCATGGATGTATGTATGTACGTAGGTACGGATGTACGTATGGATGTGTATGTGGATGTATGTATGGATGTATGTATGGATGTATGAATGGATGTACGTATGGATGTATGTATGGATGTATGTATGGATGAAAGTGGGGATGAACGTATGGATTGATGGATGTACGCATGGATGTATGTATGGATGTGGGGATGTATGGATGGATGGACGTATGGATGGATGGGCGTCTGGATGGTGGATGTATGGGTGGAGGTATGAATGTTTGTAAGCATGTATGTGTGGATATATGTATGGATGTATGAATGGATGGATGGATGTATGGATGTATGTTTGAATGGACATATGGTTGGTGGTATCGATATATTTATGGATGTGCGAGGGGATGTATGTCTGGATATATGGATGGATGGATGTACGTATGGATGGACGGTCGCAAGGATGGGTGGATGTTCGCATGGTAGAATGTATGAATGGATGGATGTATGGGTGTATGTATGGATGCATGTATGGATGTGTGGATACATGTATGTACGGATGTGTGGATGTATGGACGTATGGATGTATGGACGTATGGATGTATGGACGTATGGATGTATTGATTTCTGGTTGAATGGGTTTATGTATGTAATGATGTATGGATGTGTGGACGGAAGGGTGGGTGGTTGGACGGATGGATGGATGGACGGATGCGTGGCTGGTCGGAAGATTGGATGGGCGGACGGATGGATGTGTGGATGGATGGATGGGCGGATGGATGGATGGCTTGTCTGATGGATGTGCGGATGGATGGGTGTACGATTGTATTGGTCGATGTTTGTGTGAATATGTGGATGAACAGTTGGATCGACGTATGGTTGGATGGATGTATGTATGGATGTATGGATGGATGTATGGTTGGATGGATGGGTGTACGGGTTGATGGTTGAATGTATGAATGTACAGGTGGATGAGTGTATGAATGTGTGGATGTACGTTTGGTTCGACGTACGGATGGATGCATGTATGGATGGGCGGATGAGTGGCTGTACGGATGATTGGATTAACGGACGAATGGATGCATGAATGGATGGATGGGCGAATGAATGGATGGGTGGGTGTATGGATGGATGGATGTATGGGTG
>NW_016965978.1:0-537 GCF_001483705.2 Eufriesea mexicana
CGCACGCTGCCGGGCAGATACCCACCGAATAGCAGAGTACAACACAAAAGTGTATCATTTCCTTTCCAAATATATCCCGTCCTGAAATACACAAACATAACTCAACCAAACGTACAGCAACCACTATTTCTGGCCTCCACAGAGTCGAGCGGAGCACATTAGAGGACAGTAGGGCGCAGAAATCCACCGAACAGCCGTGAATAGCGCAAAGGTCAAAGTAGCCTGTTCTGACCTTGCCTATCGTAACATTTCCAAGCGTAACATTACGCAATCTAACATGACGCGACTAATATTGATGGCGCCACGGGGACAACCAGATGGTACTAGAGCACAGTAAAAGAATCCATTGCACAGCAGTGAGTATCACAAAAGCCGTAGATAACCTAACCCAAGCTGTCCTATCGTAACCTAACCAAACGTAACATAACCGAACGAAATCCAACTCAACATAGCGTACTGACAGCACCATCTCCAGCCTCCCCAAAGCAAAGCAGTACATACTAGATCAAAGAGGTCGAGAAATCGACGGAATGGCAG
>NW_016965979.1:0-1875 GCF_001483705.2 Eufriesea mexicana
TGTATGGATGTATGCATGTATGGATGTACGTATGTATGAATGTATGGATGTAAGAATGTATGGGTTTATGCATGTATGGATGTTTGGATGTATGGACGAATGGATGTACGAATGTATGGATGTACTGATGAATGGATGTATGGATGGATGGATGGATGTATGGATGTATGGACGTATGGATGTATGGACGTATGGATGTATCGATGTATGGACGTATGGAAATACGAATTTATGGATGTACGGTTGTATGGTTTTATGGACGGATTTATGGATGTATTGATGTATGTATGCATGAAAGATGGATGGATGGATTGGTGGATGGATGTATGGGTGGTTAGGTGTATGGACCGATGGTCACATGGGTGGGTGGATGTATGGATGGATGAATGTATCGAAGGGTGGTCGTATGGATGGATGGATGTGCGGATGGACTGATGTATGGATGTATGAATGTATGGATGGCTGGGCCTGTGGTTGGATGGATTTATGGATGGGTGGATGAATGGATTTATGGATGGGTGTATGGATGGATGTATGTACGGATGTGTGTATAGATGTATGTATGGATGTATGGATGTATGGTTGCATGGATGTATGTACGTATGGATGTACGAATGTATGGATGTATGGATGGATGGATGCATGTGTGGATGGATGTATGGATGGCTGCATGCATGGATGTATGTATGGATGCATTTACGGATGTATCTATGGATGTATGTATGTATGAGTGTATGGGGGTATGCATGGATGTATGGATGTACGTATGGATGGATGAGTGCATGGATGGATCGATTTATGGATGTATGGATGTGTGGATGTATGGATGTATGTATGGATGAATGTATTGGTGTATGTATGGATGTATACGTCTGTTTGGATGCATAAATGTATGGATGGATTGGTGGATGGATGTATGGGTGGATAGATGTATGGACCGATAGACGTATGGGTGGGAGGATGTATGAATGTATGAATGTATCGAAGGGTGGTCGTATGGACGGATGGATGTGCGGGTGGGCGTATGCATGTATGTATGGATGTATGGATGGCTGGGTCTATGGTTGCATGGATTTATGGATGGGTGGATGAATGGACTTATGGATGTGTGTGTGGATGGATGTATGTACGGATGTGTGTTTAGATGTATGTATGGATGTATGGATGTATGGATGTAGGTATGTATGGATGTACGAATGTAAGGGTGTACGAATGTATGGATGTAGGGATGTATGGATGTGTGGATGTATATCTGTGTTGGTGTATGAATGGATGGATGTATCAGTGGATGGGTGTATGGTTGGATGTATATATGGATGTATGTATGTATGGGTGTATGTATGCATGTTTGTATGGTTGTATGGATGTATGGATGGAATGATTTGTGGGTGTGTGCATGTATTAATGTATGGACGGGTGGATGTATGGATGGATAGATGTATGGATCGATGGGTGTATGGATCGGTACTTGTATGGATGGATGGAAGTATGGTTCGATGGATGTATGGATGGGTGTATGTATGGATGGATGGATGTGTGTGAAGATGGATCTATGTCTGGATGTATGGATGGATTGAGGTAAGGATGAACGTATGTTCGGATGTATGGGTGTACGGATGTATGGACGTATGTATGAATGGATGTTCCAATAGATGGATGTATCGAAATGTGCACGAACGAATGGATGCATTTATGGTTGTATGGACGTGGGGATGTATGGATGAATGTATGTATGGATTCATTTACGGATGTATCTATGGATGTATGTATGGTTGTGTGTATGGTTGTTTGCATGGATACATGTATGGACGTATGTATGTATGTACATATGGATGGATGTGTGCATGGATGGATGCATATATGGATGTATGGATG
>NW_016965980.1:0-479 GCF_001483705.2 Eufriesea mexicana
ATGGATGGATGGACTTATGAATGTGTGGATGTATGAACGTGTTGATGGATGGATGTATGGATGTATAGATATATGGATCGATGTATGTATGGATGGGTGCTAGTACGGATGAATGCATGTCTGGTTCGATGGATGTATGGATGGGTGCTAGTACGGATGAATGCATGTCTGGTTCGATGGATGTATGTATGGGTGGATGTATGGATGGATGTATGTATGGAAAGATGGATGTGTGGATGTATGTCTGTATGGATGAGTGGATGCATGGATGGATGCATGTATGGATGGATTGAGGCATGGATGGGAAGATGTACGTATGTATGAATCTATGGATGTATATATGTATGGATGTATGGTTTTTTGGATGTATGGCAGTGTGGATGGATGGATGTATGGATGTATGTATGTGCGGAATACAGGATATATGGATGGATGAATGTATTGATGTACAGGTGTATGGATGCATGAATGTATGGTTG
>NW_016965981.1:0-917 GCF_001483705.2 Eufriesea mexicana
TTGAAATCTTCGACTAATATCGTGGTGAGCTAACTTTCTTGCATAGGTAAGGCGGAAAGATCCTATTGGCGTGCTACAGACATAGCAGATCTATAGAATCTGGCTGGAAAATTCTATTTTATTGACACTTTCGACTGATATCGTGGTGAGCTATCTTTCTTGCATAACTAAGGAGGAAAGATTCTATTTGCGTGCTATAGCCATTGCAATGCGCTGGAATCTGCCTGGAAAATACAGCTTTATTTACATCTTCGACTAGTATAGTGGTGAGCTAACTTTCTTGCATAGATAAGGCGGAACGATTCTATTGGTGTGCTGTAGGCATTTCAATGGTATAGAATCTGGCTGGAGAATGAAATGTTACTGACATTTCCGACTAATATCGTGGTGAGCTGTCCTCCTTGCTTAAGAAAGGAGGAAAAATCCGTTTGTTGTGCTGTAGCCATTGCAATGCTGTAGAATCTGGTTGTAAACTACAATTTTATTGACAGCTACGACTAATATCGTAGTGAGCTCCCTTTTTTGCTAAAATAAGGAGGGAATATTCTATTGGCGTGCTGTGGCCATTGCATTTTTATAGTATCTGGCTGTAAAATTCAATTTTATTGACACTTTCGACTAATATCGTGGTGAGCTAACTTTCTTGCATAGGTAAGGCGGAAGGATTCTATTGTTGTGCTATAGGCATTTCGATGATATAGATTCTGGCAGGAAAATAAAATGTTACTGACATTTTCGACCAATATCGTGGTGAGCTGACTTCCTTGCTTACGATATGAGGAAAAATCCATTTGGAATGCTGTAGCCATTGCAATGATGTAGAATCTGGTTGGAAAATACAATTTGATTGACACCTACGACTAATATCGTAGTGAGCTTCCTTTTTTGCTAAAATAAGGAGGGTTGATTCTATTGGC
>NW_016965982.1:0-219 GCF_001483705.2 Eufriesea mexicana
ATAGGTCACCACGATATTAGTCGGAAACGTCATTAAAATTGAATTTTCCAGCCAGATTCTACATTATTGTAATGGCCTTAGCGTGCAAATAGAAAATTTCATCCTTATTTATGCAATACAGTTATTTCACCACGGTATTAGTCGAAAATGTTAGTAAAAATGTATTTTCCAGCCGGATTCTATATCATTGCAATAGCTTCAGAACGCCAGTAGAACCTC
>NW_016965983.1:0-915 GCF_001483705.2 Eufriesea mexicana
AAAGCTAGGTCATCACGATATTAGTCGAAAACGTCAATGAAATTGTAATTTCCAGACAGATTCCATAGCATTGCAATGGCTATAGCCTGCCAAAAGAGTCTTTCCTCATTATTTATGCATGAAACTTAGCTCACCACGATATTAGTGGAAAATGAGATATTAGTGGAAAATGTCAATAAAAATGGAGTTTCCAGCCAGATTCTATGGCATTGCAATGGCTATAGAACGTCACTAGTAACTTTCCTCCTTATTAATGCACGAAAGTTAAAGCCATGATATTAGTCGAAAATGTCTATAATATTGAATTTTCCGGCCAGATTCTATAGCATTTCAATTTCTATATCACGCCAATAGTACCTATCGTTCCTATTTAAGCAAGAAAGAGAGGTCAACACAATATTAGTTGAAAATGCCAATAAAATTGAATTTTCCAGCCACATTATATTGCATTGTAATGGCCATATGGTGCCAATAGAATATTTCATCCTTATTAATGCAATACAGTTATTTCACCACGATATTAGTCGAAAATGTCTATAATATAGAATTTTCCGCGCCAGATTCTATAGCATCGCAATGACTATAGCGAATATATCACGACAATAATACGTATCGTCCTTATTTATGCAAGAAGGTTAGGTCAACACCATATTAGTTGAAAATGGCAATAAAATTGAATTTTTCAGCCAGATTCTATGGGATTGCAATGACTATTGTACGCCTGTAGAATCTTTCCTCCTTATATATGCAGGAAAGGTTGGTCGCCACAATATTAGACGAAAATGTCAATATAATTGAATTTTCCAGCCAGATTATATAGCATTGTAGTGGCCATAGGGCGCCAATAGAATGTTTCATCCTTATTAATGCGACACAGATATTTCACCACGATATTAGTCGAAAATGTAGATAAAA
>NW_016965984.1:0-250 GCF_001483705.2 Eufriesea mexicana
CCAACCATACAACCATCCATACATACATACAATCATACGCACATCCACAAATCCATACATACAACCTTACACACATCCATACATACATCCATCCAACCATACATCCACCCATCCATACATCGACCGTTCCATACATCCGCCGATAGATACATCCATCCATCCATACATCAATCCACCAATCCTTCCATCTATCCATGCATACATACGTCCGTCCATACAGCCATCCATCCATACATACAACCATCGGTAC
>NW_016965985.1:0-586 GCF_001483705.2 Eufriesea mexicana
TCAAATCGATCCACACCTGACCCCAACTAGCCTACCGAAGCCAAACGTAGCCTATTTCAATCTTTCCTGCCTAGGCCACCATTTCTGTCCTCCCCTGCGCCGAGCAGAGTGTAACAGACCAACGTAGGATGCTGAAATCGACCGAACAGCAATGTATAGCTCAAAAGGCAAACCTATCACAACAATACATAGCCAAACCTATTGGAGACAAACGAAATATGACTCAACCTAACGTGCCGAAATTACTATTACTGTCATCCACGGACACATGAAGGTAGTGGTAGCGCACGGTGGAGCGCAAAGGTCCATAGAATAGCAGTGTGTAGCACAAAGGTCAAAGCTATCCTAATCTAACGCAATGTAGGCAAACCCAACCAAACGTACTCTAACTTAGCATAACGTCCCGAGGCCTCTCTTGCTGGCCACCACATAGCCAAGCAGAATGTGCTGGAGCTCAGTAGATTGCAGGAATCCAACGAATAGCAGACTATACCACAAAAGTCGTAGCTATGCTGTCCTCACATAGACAAACGAAATATAAGCAGAAGTCACGATGCGCAACACGACGTGCGACGACTGCTATTGC
>NW_016965986.1:0-1266 GCF_001483705.2 Eufriesea mexicana
TTAACTTTCTTGATTAAATAAGGAGGAAAGATTCTATTGGCGTGTTGTTACCATTAGAGTGCTATGGAATCTGGCTGGAAAATCCAATTTTATTGATATTTTTAACTGGTCTCGTGGTGAACTAACTTTCTTACAGAAACAAGGGGGAAAGATGCTGTTGGCGTGCTATAGCCATTGCAATGCTATAGAATCTGGCTGGAAAATATAATTTTATCTACATTTTCAACTAATAACGTGGTGAGCTGACTTTCTTGCATAACTAAGGAGGGAAGGCTCTATTGGCATGCTATAGCCACATCAATGCTATAGAATGTGTCCGGAGAATACGACTTTATTGACATTTTCGACTAATATCGGGATGAGCTAGCTTTTGTGCATAAATAAGGAGGAAGTATCCTATTGTCGTGTTGTAGCCATTGCAATGCTATTGAATCTGGCTGGAAAATATAATTTTATCTACATTTTCAACTAATAACGTGGTGAGCTAACTTTCTTGCATAAATAAGATGGCAAGATCCTATTGGCATGCTATAGCCATTGCAATGATATAGAATCTGGCTGGAAAATACTATTTTATTGACATTTTCGACTAGTATCGTGGTGAGCTAACGTTCTTGCTTAAATATGGAGGAAAGATCGTATTGTCGTGGTGTAACCACCGCAATGCTATAGAATCTGTCTGGAGAATACGATTTCAATGACATTTTCGACTAATATCGTGGTGAGCTAACTTTCTTGCTTAAATAAGGAGGAAAGATACCATTGGCGTGCTATACCCATTGCAATGCTGCAGAATCAGGAGGGTAACATCAATTTTAGAGACATTTTTGGCTAGTATCGTGGTAAGCATACTTTCCTCCATAAAGAAGGAACTAAGCATACTTTCCTCCATAAAGAAGGAGGAAAGACTCTATTGGCGTACCATAGTCACCGTAGTGCTACAGAATCTGCCTGGTGAGTACGATTTTATTGACATTTTCGACGAATACCTTGGTGAGCTAGCTTTCTTTCATAATTACGGAGGAGTGGTTCTATTGTCGTGCTATAGCCATCGCAATGCTATAGAATCTGGCAGGAAAATACGAATTTATTGACGTTCACGACTAATACCGTGTAGAGATAGCTTTCGTGCATAAATAAGGAGGAAAGGTTGTATAGGCGTGCTGTAGCCATTGTAGTGATATTGAATTTGGCTGGGAAATTCAATTTTTTTGACATTTTCAACCTGTGTCGCGTTGAGCTAACTTTCTTGCATAAATAAGGATG
>NW_016965987.1:0-230 GCF_001483705.2 Eufriesea mexicana
CAACATAAGCAGACGTAACGTTATTCAAACCTACGTGCCACGACCGCTACTGCTGGTCTCACGTGAGCTAAGCAGAGTATTCCGGAGCAATGTAGAACGCTGAATTCGTCCGAATGGCAGTGTACAGCATAAGAGTCAGAGCTGTCTCGGCCAAACTTTACCAAACATGACCTAAGGAATCGTAATATATCTCAACTTAAAGTGCCGAGAGCATTATTTCTGGCGTCCAC
>NW_016965988.1:0-509 GCF_001483705.2 Eufriesea mexicana
TTGCCTAACACAACCTAACTTGCAGAGACCACTATTGCTCTCCACCATAGAGCCAAGCATAGCTTATTAGAGCGCAGCAGGGGGCAGAAAGGCACCGAGTAGCAGTGTAGAGCACAGAAGTCAAAGCCAACCTATCCTGCCATAACCAAATATAACATAACGAAACGTAGCATAACCAAAACTAACGAGCCGAGACCGCAATTACTGTCATAGCAGAGACGAGGAGATTATATTAGGGCAATGTAGATCGTGGAATTCCACCGAATGGAGGCAGTGTATAGCAAAAAAGTCAAAGCTATCATAGCCCCTACTATCGAAGTGTAATATAGTCAAGCGTATCATAACATAATCTAGCGTGCCAAGAACACTATTGCTGGAATCCCCAGAGCTAAGCGGAATCTACTAGGGCACCGTAGAGCCCAGAGAGCAACCAGATAGTAGCGTAAAGCACAAAAGTCAAATATATTCTAACCTAGCGTGACCTAGCCTAACCTAACCAAACGTGGCTA
>NW_016965989.1:0-1265 GCF_001483705.2 Eufriesea mexicana
GCTAGCCAAAAGGAAGCCTCACTAAACCTAACGTACCACAACCACTATTGGTGGCCTCCCCAGTGCCAGGAAAAATACACTGGTGTAATGCAGAGCACAGGAATCGACCGCATAGCAGTGTATAGCGCAGTTAGTCAAAGATATGCTTGCCAAACCTATCCAAACGAAACATAACTCAATCTAACGTGCCGCGACATCTATTGCTGGCGTCCCCCAATACATGCAGGATGTGATAGAGCATAGTGGGCCGCAGAAATTAATATAATAGCCGCGTGTGGAGCAGGTGCCGAAGATAACCTAAAGTAACGCATCCTATCCTAACCTGACCAAACGATATCTAGCATAACCTAACGTGCCGCGAACACAGTTTCAGGCCTCCCCAGATACGAGCAGAACATATTAGAGGACAGTAGACCAAAGATATGCATATATTAGCGGCGTATGGCAGAAAGGTCGAGGCAATCCTAAGCAAACACAAACCAACCTAACATACCCGAACGTGACATACCTCAACGCAGCGTGCCGCAACACTATTGCTGGCGCCACCAGAGACATGCAGGACATATTAGAGGAGAGCAGAGAACAGAAATACATAGAATAGCAGTGTACAGCAGAAAAGTAGATGTTACCCTAGCCCAACGCAAGCTAACCTGAACCTTCCGAACGTAACAAAACTCAACACAACGTGTCGCTACCGCTATCGCTGACGTCCCCAGAGACATGCAGAACAAGTTAGAGGTGAGCAGATCGCCGCGACCAGTGTATTAGTAGTGCATAATGGAAAATCCAAAGCTGACCAAACCTAACCCAACCTAACTGAACATAGCCAAACGTAACATACCTCAACCCAACGTACCACGACCATCATTTATGGTCTCTCCAAAGCCAAGCAGAATATATTAGAGGAGAGTGGAGCGCAGAAATACACAGAATCGCAGTGTAAAGCACAAAAGTCACACCTATCCTATCCTAACGTACCCAAATGTAACATAACCAAACCAAACGTAGATTGTCACAACATAACACTCCGCGACGACTATTGCTGGCCTCGCCAGAGCCAAGCAGAACATACTGGAAATGATTACAGCGCAGAAGCCCACCGAAGAGTGGTTATATCACAAGAGTCAAAGTTATCCTACCCTATCATAACCAATTGCAACATAGCCAAACGTAGCCTAACTAAACCCATCGTGCCGCGACCACTACTGCTGGCCACCATATCCTACGTTCGCACAGGATAGCATTGACTTCTTTGCTAACCACTG
>NW_016965989.1:3476-5325 GCF_001483705.2 Eufriesea mexicana
ATATTCTGCTCGGCGCTGAAGATGCCAGCAATAGCAGTCGCGGCGAGTTATCGTGAGTTATGCTACGTGCGGTTAGGGTACGTTTGTTTGTGTTAGGTTCAGGCAGCCCTGACTTTTCCGCTGTACACTGCGACTCTATGGATTTCTGAGCGCTACTCTCCTCTACGACGCTCGGCTCGTCTCTGTGGCGGCCAGCAATAGTGGTGGCGGCAAGTTAGGTACAGTTATGTTATGTTTGTTTATGCTACGATTGGTTAGGTTAGTATATGATAGATTTGACTTTTGCGCTTTACGCTGCTATCCAGTGAATATGAGCCTCTACGGTGCTCTAGTTTGTTCTGCTGGGCACTTGGTAGGCCACCAATCTTGTCCTCGTCACGTTATGCTGATTTCGGTTATGTTCGGTTATGTTACGTTTGTTCAGGTTAGAATACGATAGCTTTGACTTCTGTGCTATACACAGCGACTCTATGGATTTCTGCGCTCTACTGTGCTCTAGTGTGTTCTGCTTGGCTCTGCGGACGCCAGCTGTAGTGTCCTCGTCATGTTCCGTTTCGTTCTGTTACGTTCGGTTGTGCCACGTTTGGCTAGTTTAGGACAGTGTAGCTTCGACTTTTGTACTATATGCACCGATTCCATGGATTTAGGCGCTCTACTCTCCTCTAATACGTCCTCCTTGGCTCTGGGGTGGGCAGCAATATGGGCCTCGTCACGTTAGGTAGAGGTAGGTTACGTTTGCGTAGTACAGGACATGACAGATTGACTTATGTGCTGTACACTCCTATTCGCGGATTTCTACCCCCTACGTTGCTCTAATATGCTCTCCTCGCTTCTGCGGAGGTGAGCAGAAGCAGTCCCGCCACGTTAGTATGAGTTACGATGGAAGAGATCAGCTTTGACTTTTACGCTGCACACTGCGATTCTATGGATATCTGAGAACAACTCTCCTCTACTATGTTCTGCTCGGCTCTGGGGAGGCCAGCGATAGTGGTCGCGGCCCGATAGGTAACGTTATGTTACGCTGGGATATATTAAGCAACTTTATTGGTATGGACTTCTGCGCTCTTCTGTGATCTGGCATATTCTGATAGCTTCTGTGGAGTCGAGCAACGGAGTTCTCGGCACGTTCGTCTGCTTTACGTTACCTTCGGTTATGATAGGTTTGGCTGGGTTAGGATAGGGTAGCTTATACTTTTGTGCTTTAAACTCAGATTCAATGGAATTCTGCGCCCTACTCCCCACTCATATGCTCTACTTGGCTCTGAGGGATGGGGGGGAGAAATAGTGGTCGTGGCACATTATGTTGAGTTAGGCTACGTTCGGATAGGTTACGTTAACTTGGTTTGCGGTTCGTATAGCTTTGACGTTTCTGCTATAAACTGCGGTTATATGGATTTCGGTACTCTACTCCCCTCTAGTATGTCCTGCACGGCTCTGTGGAGTCCAGTAGCAGAGGTAGCTGCACGTCAGATTGACTTATGTTACGCTCGGCTATGCTACGACTGGTTAGGTTATGGAAGAGTGGCTTCGACTTTTGCGCTGTACACTTCTCTTCGGATGATTTCTACGTTCTACTCTGCTTTAATGTTTTCTGTTTGTCTCTGGGGAGGCCAGCAACAGTGGTCTCGACACGTTGGGAGTAGTTAGCATACGTTCCGTTATGTTAGGTTACTTTCCGTTAAGTTAGGAATGCTTCGACTTTTGTGCTACACTCTGTTTTTCTGTGGATATTTGCGCTATACTGTTCCGTATCACACTTTGCTTGTGTCTGGGGCGCAAAGTGCAGTGGTCGCGGCATGTGATGTTTTGTTCTGTTACGCTTGGTTAGGCAGGGTTTGGTTAGGTTTGG
>NW_016965990.1:0-331 GCF_001483705.2 Eufriesea mexicana
GACCTAACTTTCTTGCATAAATAAGGACGATAGATACTATTGGCATAATATAGCCATTGAAATCCTATAGAATCTGGCTAAATAATTACATATTATTGACGTTTTCGACTAATATCGTGGTGGGCTAACTTTCATGCATATATGAGGTGGAAAGATACTACTGGCGTGCTATAGCCATTAAAATCCCGTAAAATTTGGGAAAATATCATTTTATTGACATTTTCGACTAATATCGTGGTGAGCAAACCCAATTGCCCAAATAATGATAAAGGATTCTATTGGCATGCTATAGCCACTGCAGTTGCATAGAATTTGCCTGAAAAATTCGATT
>NW_016965991.1:0-1038 GCF_001483705.2 Eufriesea mexicana
CTATAGTATCTGGCTGGAAAATATAATTATATACACAGTTTCGACTAATATCGGGTTGAGCTAGCATTCTTGCATAAATAAGGAGGAACTATCCTATTGGCGTGCTGTAGCCATTGCAATGACATATAATCTGGCTGGAAAATTAAATTTTATTTACATTTTCGACTAATATCGGGGTGAGCTAACTTTCTTACGTAAATAAGGAGGAAAGATTCAAGTGGCGCGCTACAGCCATTGCAATGCTATGGAATCTGCATGGGAAGTGCAATTTTATTCACATATACGACTATTGCCGTGGTGATTTAACTTTCTTTCATAAATAAGGAGGAGAGATTCTATTTGCGTGCAATACCAGTTGCAGTGCTTTAGAATCTGGCTGGAAGATTCAGTTCGATTGATATTTTCGACTAATACTGTGGTGAGATAACTTTCTTGCATTAAACGCATTAACAAGGAGGAAGATAACTATTGGCGTGCCATTGCCATTGCAATGCTATATAATCTGGCAGGAAAATACTATTTTATTGACATTTTCGGACAATATCGTGGTAGGCTGACCTCCTTGCATATATAAGGAGGAAGAATAATATTGGCGTGCTATTGCCATTGCAGTGCTATATAATGTGGCTGGAAAACTCAATTTTATTGACATTTTCGGGCAATATCGTGGTGAGCTGACCTTCTTGCTTATATAAGGAGTTTGAATACTATTGGCGTGCTATTGCCATTGCAGTGCTATATAATCTGGCTGGAATATTAAATTTTATTGACATTTTCGGCTAATATCGCAGTGAGCTTACCCCCTTGCATAAAAAAGGAGGAAAGATTCCATTTGCGCGCTATACCCGTTGCAGTGCTATAGAAACTGGCTGGAAAATACAATTTTATTGACATTTTCGAATGATATCGCGGTGAGCTAACCTCCTTGCATAAATAAAGTGGAAAGATGCTGTTGGCGTGCTATGGCCGTTGTTCCGCAATTGAATCTGCCTGGAAAATCCAATTTTATTGACATTTTCGAATGATATCGTGGTGAGC
>NW_016965992.1:0-252 GCF_001483705.2 Eufriesea mexicana
ATTCCACCGAATTACAGTTTACAACACGAAAGCCAGGGATATCTGAACCTAACACAAACAATCGTAACCTAACCAAACGTGGCTTAACCCGAACTAACGTGCAGAGACAACTATTGCAGGCATCAGCATAGCCAAGCAGAGCATATTGGAGCACAGTAGAGCGTAGAAATCAACCGAATATCAGCGCATAGCACAAAAGCCACAGCTATAATCACCTAACCTGGCCAAACGTGACATGACCAGACGTAACGT
>NW_016965993.1:0-548 GCF_001483705.2 Eufriesea mexicana
TAGCTGTGTACAGCACAAAGGTTAAAGCTACGCCGATCAAACTGAGCCTGACCCAACCGAACCCAACGTAACCTGACACATTGAGACGTGCAGACGCCACAATTGCTGGCCTTTCCAGAGCCAAGCTGAGAGCATAAGACAACTGTGTCGCGCTGGGATCAAACTAATGTCAGACTGTGGCACAAAAGTCAAAGATTTCCTCTCCTAACCTAGCTAATAGTAGCATAACGAAGGGCAAACTATCCCAACATGACGCGCAGCAACCTCTATTGCTGCCCTCCCCACAGCCAAGCAGGACATACTAGAGCACAGTGGAGCGCAGATACACCCCCGATAGCTGTGTACAGCACAAAAGTT
The DNA here is from genome assembly GCF_001483705.2 of Eufriesea mexicana. NCBI lineage: Eukaryota > Metazoa > Arthropoda > Insecta > Hymenoptera > Apidae > Eufriesea > Eufriesea mexicana. Next base: position 358 of record NW_016965993.1, read on the forward strand.
GAGGCTATCCTGACAAAACATATCCTAACTCAACCCGCCGGACGTAACCTGACTTAACGTAACTCGCAGAGACGTAACTCGCAGAGACCACTGTTGCTGGCCTTCCCAGAGCAAAGCCGAAAGCATTGGAGCCCTGTATTGCGCAGGAATAAACCTAATAGCAGACTATAGCATTACGTTCGAAGCTATAT
>NW_016965994.1:0-2714 GCF_001483705.2 Eufriesea mexicana
ATAGCGTTCTCGGCATGTGTGTTTGAGTAAGTCTACGTTTGGCTTGGTTATGTTGGTTTGGGTTATGTTTGGGTGGCTTTCACTTTTTTTGCTTTACGCGGTAACGACGCGGATTTCTTTGCTCTACTGTGATCTAGGCCATTCCGCTTGACTCTGTGGATGTCAGCAATAGTGGTGTAGGGCGGTTCGGTGGAGTATGGTCACGTTCGGCTATGTTACGCTTGGTTAAGTTGGGATAACATAACTTTGACTTTTGTGCCATAAACTGATATTCATTGGATTTCTGCGCCCTACAATGCTCTATTACATTCTGCTCGATTCAGAGGTGGACAGCAATAGTGGCCGCGACACGACTGGCTGAGTTAGGTTACGCGTGGTTAGAACAGTTTGGGTTAGGTTGGATAATGATGTCTTGGACCTATACGCTGTAGAGAGCTGTACGTTGAATCTCTGCATTTTTCTGTGCTCTAGCATATTCTGCTTGGCTCTCGGGAGGCCAGAAATTGTGGCTTCGGCACGCAAGGTTGAGATAGGATACGCATGGCTTGGCAAGGTTCGGAGGCGTTTGGCAATTACAGCTTCGTCTCTGTGCTTTACACTGCCATTCGGTCGATGCCTGCGCTCTACATTGCTCTACTATGCTCTGCTCCGCTCTCGGGAGGCCCGCAATGGTGGTCGCTGCACGTTGTGTGGAGTTAGATTATGTTCAGTTTGGTTTGAATACGTTCAGTTAGGCTAGGGTAGCTTCGACGTTTGTGCTGCGCACTGCTATTCTATGGCCATCTGCGCTCTTCTGTGACCTATCGCAGTCCGCTTGTCTCTCTGGACGCCAGGAATAGTATGGCATGTTGGGTTGAGTTATGTAGCGTTTGGTTAGGATAGGTTCCGTTAGTCTTGGTTAGGATAGCTTCGACCTTCGTGCTGTGCTCTGTTATTCTGTGGATGCCTGCCCTCTAATGTGCTCTGCCTTATTCCGTTTGGCCTCGTGGCGGCAAGTAGTTGTGGTCGCGGAACGATAGTTTTAGCTACATTAAGTTTGGCTAGGTGAGGTTACGTAGTGTTAGGTTAGGATATCTTCGACTTTTGTGCTACACACTACTGTTCTACGAACTTCTGCGCTCGTCTTTGCTCTACCACACTCTGCTTACCTCTGTGGGCGCCAGGAATGCTGCTCGCGGCACGTTGGGTTGACTTTTGTTACGCTTGGCTAGGCTATGTTTGTCTCCGTTTGGTAAGGATGTCTAACGTTTGGTAAGGATGCCTTTGACTTTTGCGCTATGCACCGCTATTAGGACGATTTCCTCGTTCGATATTACTCTGATACAATCTGCTTTGCTTTAGCGAGGTCAGCAGCAGCGGTCCTGACACGTCAGTGTTGGTTACGTTTCGTCCGCTTGCGTTACGTTTGGTTACGTTAGGACAGGATAGCTCGGCCTTTTGTGCCCTACACTGCCACTAGATGGATCTCTGCTCTCTTCTGTGACCTAATATGCCCTGCCTGGCGCTTTGGAAGCCAGCATTAGTGGTCTCGGGGCGTTAGTTTGAATTATGCTACGTTTGGTTAGTTTAGTTTGTATCCGGCTAGCATACGGTATCTTCGACCATTGTGCTTTACATTTCAGTGCGGCGGATATGTGCTCTCCACTGTGCTCCAGTATATTCTGCTTTGCCCTAGGGTGGTCAGCAATACTGGGCACTTTATGTTGTGTCATGTTACTTTTGGTTTTGTTACGTTCGGTCATGTTAGGCAATGGTTGTATTGTCTTTTGTGCTGTGCACTGCTATCCGGTAGATTTCTGCGCTCTACTGTGACCTAGTTATTCCTACTTCTTTCTGGGTAATCCAGAAATAGTCTCCGCGGCGCGTTAGGTTGTGTTATGTATAGTTTGATTAGGTTTGGTTTGTTTGTCTTGGGTTAGGTTATCTTTGACCTTCGTGTTAAACGCTGCTATTCTATGGACCGCTGCGCTCTACTCGCCTCCATTGTGTCCTGCTTTGCGCTGGGGAGGCCAGCAGTGGTGGTCTCGGCAAGTAAGGTTGAGTAAAGGAAACTTCAGGTTATGATACGTTTGGTTAGGTTAGGATAGGACAGATTTGACTTTTACGCTATACACCGCTATTTCGTGGAATGGTGCGCTCTACATTTCTCTAATATGCTCTGCTTGTTTCTGGGGAGGCCAGAGATAGTATTCTCCTCGCGTTAAGTTTAGTTAGGCTACGTTAGGTTAGGCTAGGTTAGGACAGGTTAGCATATGATATCTTTGACTTTTGGGCTACACACTGCAATACGGTGGATTACTGCGCTCTACTCTGCTCTAGTACATTCTGCTTGGCCGTGGGGAGGCAAGCAATAGTGGTCCCGTCTCGTTAAGATGAGTTAAACTACCTTCGGTTATGTTACGTTTGGCTATGTAAGGCTAGGGTAGCTTCGACTATTGTGCTATACACTGCGTCTCTGTGGACTTATGCTTTTTCCTCTCCTCTAATATGTTCTGCTTGTCCCTGTCGACGGAAGCAATAGAGGCCTCAGCACGTTGGGAATAGTTATATTACGTTTGGTTACGACACACTGTGATAGGGTAGTCTTGACTTTTGTGCTATACTCTGCAATTCTGTACATATCTGTGCGCTGCATTGCTCTATCGGCATCTGCTTGGATCTGTGGAGGCCAGCAATAACGGCCGTGGCACGTTGTGTAGAGTTAGATTATGTTT
>NW_016965995.1:0-1067 GCF_001483705.2 Eufriesea mexicana
TTCCTCGTTATTTATGAAAAAAGTTAGTTCACCCCGATATTAGACGACAATGTCAATAAAATTTAATCTTCCAGCCAGATTCTATAGCATTGCAACGGCCATAGCAAGCCAAAGGAATTTTTCCTCCTTATTTATGCAAGAAAGATAGCTCACCACGATATTTGGAGAAAATGTCAATAAAATTTGATTTTCCAGACAGATTCTTTAGCATTGCAATGGCTATAGGGCGCCAATAGTTTCTTCCTTCCTTATTTAGGCAAAAAAGGTAGCTCACCAAGATATTAGACGTAAATGTCAAGAAAATTTAATTTTTCAGCATGATTCTATAGCACTGCAATGGGAATAGCACGCCAATAGAACCTTTGCTCCTTATTTATGCAAAAAAGATAGCTGACCCCGATATTCGACGACAATGTCACTGAAATTGAATCTTCCAGCCAGATTCTATAGCATTGCAACGGCTATAGCACGTCAATAGTATCTTTCCTCCTTATTTATGCAAGAAAGTCTGCTGACCCCGATATTAGTTGAACTTGTCAATATCATTATATTTTGCAGCCAGAGTCTGTTGCACTCCAGTGGCTATAGCACGCCATTAGAATCTTTCCTCCTTATATATGCAACGAGGATAGCTCACCACGCTATTGTACGAAAATGTCAATAAAATTGCATTTTCCAGCCAGATTATATAGCTTTGCAATGGCAAAAGCACGGCAATAGAATCTTTCCTCGTTATCTATGCAAGGAAGTTAGCTCACAACGATATTAGATTCGAAAATGTCGATAAAATTGACTGTTCCAGACAGGTTCTACAGCATTACAATGACCACACCTCGACAATAGAATCTTTCCTCCTTATTTATGTAAGAAAGTTTGCTCACACCGATATTAGACGAACTTGCCAATATAATTATATTTTGCGGCCAGATTGAGTTGCACTGCAGGGCTATAGCACGCGAATGGAATTTTTGCTCCATATTTACGCAAGAAAGTTAGCTCACCAGGACAATAGCCGTATATGTGAATAAAATTGTAATTTCCAGAGTGATTCTATAGCATTGCAATGG
>NW_016965996.1:0-569 GCF_001483705.2 Eufriesea mexicana
TTAGCTCACCACCATATTAGTCGTAAATGTCAATAAAATTGATTTTTCCAGCCAGATTCTTTGTCATTGCAATGGTTATAGCGCGCCAATATAATCTTTCCTCCTTGTTTATGCAGGAAAGTTAGCTCACCGCGATAATAGTCGAAAATGTCGATAAAATTGAATTTTCCAGCCAGATTCTTCAGCATTGCAATGGCTATAGCACACCGAACGGATCTTTCCTGCTTACCTATGCAAGGAAGCTAGCTTGCAACGAAATTAGTCGAAAATGTCAATAAAATTGAATTTTCCAGGAAGATTCTATTGCATTGCAATGCCTATAGCACGCCATTAGAATCAATCCTCCTTATTTAAGCGATAAAGTTAATTCACCACGTTATTAGCCGAAAATGTCAATAAAATTGAGTCAATAAAATTGTTTTTTCCAACCAGAATCTTTGTCAATGCAATGCCAATAGCACGACAATAGGATCTTTCCGCCTTATTTACGCAAGAAAGATAGCTAACCACAATATTAGTCGAAAATGTAAATAAAATTGAATGTGCCAGGCACATTCTATATCATTGCA
>NW_016965997.1:0-484 GCF_001483705.2 Eufriesea mexicana
ACGCAGAGAATATTACAGCACAGTAGAGTGTACAAATCGTATGCATTGCAATGTGCAGCGCAATAGTCAGAGATATCCTGACCTGACCCGACCAGAACCTAACCTACCGCACGTAACACAACCCAACCAAACGTGCCGCAACCACTCCAGCTGCCGTCCCCAGAGACGAGCGGATTATAACTGATCACAGTAGAGCATAGAAGTCCACAGGATGTCAGTGTTGAGCACATTAATCAAAGCCATCCTAACCTAACCCAACCGAACCTAACCTAGCTAAATTTAATCAAACTAAACCTAACGCACCACGACGACTATTACTGGCATCCCGCGAGACAACCAGAGTATGGTAGAGCAACGCAGAGCGCAGAAATCCACCTTAGAGCAGTGTATAGCACAGAAGCCTGAGCTACTCTATCCTAATCAAACCATGCGTAACCTAACGAAAACAAAAGTGACGCGAACACAATCGCTGGCGTCCCCAGAT
>NW_016965998.1:0-472 GCF_001483705.2 Eufriesea mexicana
ATGTATGGATGTATGGATCTGTGGATGTATGGATCTATGGATGGATGGTTGTATAGATGGATAGATGTATGGATCGATGGGTGAATGGTTGGGTGCTTGTATGGATGGATGTATGTATGGTTCGATGGATGTATGTATGAGTGGATGTATGGATGGACGGATGTATGGATGGACGGATGTATGGAAAGATGGATGTATGGATGGATGTATGTATGGATGAATGGTTGTTTGGATTGATGGATGTTTGGATGGATTGAATGAATGGATGGACGGATGTACGGAAGTATGGATGTATGGACGTATGGATGTACGAATTTCTGGATGAATGGACGTATGGATGTACGAATTTCTGGATGTACGGGCGTATGGAAGTATGAATGGATGTATGCATGTATGGATGGATGTATGCATGCATTGATGTAAGTATGTATGTATGGATGGATGAATGGATTGGTGGGTGGATGTATGGATG
>NW_016965999.1:0-287 GCF_001483705.2 Eufriesea mexicana
ACGAAGATATCCTGACCTACCCGGACACAACGTAACCTAATCAAACGAAGCCTAACTCAACGTATCGTGCCAAGACCACTGTTGCTGGACTTCCCAGATCCGAGCAGAGTATAGTACAGCACAGTAGACTGCGGAAAGCCACCAAATTGCAACGTAGGGCACAAAATTCAAAGATACACTGACCAAACCAGGACTTACCTAACAGAACCAAGCGCAGCATAACAACGCGTAACGTGCTGCGACCACTATTGCCGCACTCCGGAGAGCCAAGCAGAACATATTAGAAG
>NW_016966000.1:0-279 GCF_001483705.2 Eufriesea mexicana
TACTTGCCTGAGAATAGGTCCATTCAAAGCCTATAAGCTGCCACAGCTTGATGATTAGATGGCTTAACGCATTCAATCCAATGCCAAATACAGCCATCTACTTGCCAGAGAATAGGTTTATTCAAAATCTATAACCTGTTATAGCTTGGAGAACAGGTCGCCTAACGCCTTCAATACGATGGCAAGTACAGCCATCTACTTGCCTGGGAATAAGTTTATTCAAAACCTATAAGCTGCCTTAGCCTGGTGAATAGATCGCTTAACGCCTTCAATCCCATG
>NW_016966001.1:0-1202 GCF_001483705.2 Eufriesea mexicana
AATAAAATTGAATTTTCCACCCAGATACTATACAATTGCAATGGCTATAGCTGGCCAATAGTAACTTTCCTCCTTATTTATGCAAGGACGTCAGCTCATGACGATATTGGTCGAAAATGTCAATAAAGTTACATTTTCCAGCCAGATTCTGCAGCATTGCAATGGCTATAGCACGCCAATTGATTCTTTCCTTCTTATTTATTCAAGAATGTTAGCTCTCTATTATATTAGCCGACATTGTCAATAACATTGCATATTCCAAGGAGATTCTGTAGCACTGCAATGCCTATAGCACGCCAATAGAATTTTCCTCCTTATATATGCAAGGATGTCAGCTCACCACGATATTAGTCGAAAATGTCAATAAAATTGCTTTTTACATCCAGATACTATAGAATTGCAATGGCTATAGCACGCCAATAGAATTTTCCTCCTTATATATGCAAGGATGTCAGCTCACCACGATATTAGTCGAAAATATCAATAGAATTAAATTTTCCAGCCAGATACTATAGCACTGGAATGGCTATAGCTCGCCAGAAGAATATTTCCTCCTTACATATGCAAGGATGTCAGCACACCACGATATTATTCGAAAATGACAATAAAATGGAATTTTCCATCCAGATACTATAGACTTGCAATGGCCATAGCTGGCCAATAGAATCTTTCCTCCTTATTTATGAAAGAAAGTTACCTCACTACGATATTAGTCGAAGATGTCAATAACATTGAATTTTCGAGGTAGATTCTATAGCATTGCAATGCCTATAGCACGCCAGTAGAACCTTTCCTTCTTACATATGCAAGAAAGCTAGGTCACCACGATATTGGTCGAAAATGTCAGTAAGATTGAATATTCCGGCCATATTCTACAGCATTGCAACGGCTATAGCGCGCCAATAGTATATTTCCTTCATATTTATGCACGAAAGCTACCTCACCACGACATTAGCCGAAAATGTCAATAAAATTGAATTTTCGAAGCAGATTCTATAGCATTGCAATGGCTATAGCACGCCAATAGTATCTTTCGTCCTTGTTTATACAAGAAAGTTAGCTCACCACGATATTAGCCGAAAATGTCTATAAAATTGAATTTAGCATCCAGATTCTATAGCACTGCAATGGCTATGGCACGCTAATAGAATCGTTCCTCCTTATTTATGCAAGAAAGTTACCTCACCACGATATTAGTCGAA
>NW_016966002.1:0-2553 GCF_001483705.2 Eufriesea mexicana
AAAATTCAATTTTATTGACATTTTCGAATGTTATCGTGGGGGGCTAAATTTGTTGCATAAATAAGGCGGTGAGATTCTATTGGCATGCTATATCCATTGCAATGGTATAGAATCTGACTGGAAAATTCATTTTTATTGACATTTCCGACTGATATCGTGGTGAGCTACTTTTGTTGCATAAATAACGAGGAAGGATGCTATTGGCATGCTATAGCCGTTGCAATGCTATAGGATCTGACTGGCAAATGCAATTTTTTGCCATTTTCGACTAATATCGTGGTGAGCTACTTTTGTTGCATAAATAACGAGGAAGGATGCTATTGGCATGCTATATCCATTGCAATGGTATAGAATCTGACTGGACAATTCAATTTTTTTACCATTTTCGACTAATATCGTGGTGAGCTAATTTTGTTGCATAAATAACGAGGAAGGATGCTATTGGCATGCTATAGCCGTTGCAATGCTATAGGATCTGACTGGCAAATGCAATTTTTTGCCATTTTCGACTAATATCGTGGTGAGCTAATTTTTTTGCATAAATAATGAGGAAAGATTCTATTTGTGTGCTATAGCCATTGGAGTGGTATAGAATCTTACTGGAAAATTAATTTTTATTGACATTTTCGACTCATATCGTTGTGAGCTAATTTTGTTGCATAAATAAGGGGGTAAGATTCTATTGTCATGGCATAGCCGTTGCAATGCTATAGAATCTGTCTTGAAAACTCAATTTTATTGACATTTTCGACTGCTATCGTGGTGAGCTACTTTTGTTGCATAAATAAGGAGGAAAGATCCTTCTAGCAAGGTATAGCCGTTGCAAAGCTATAGAACCTGACTGGAAAATTCAATTTTGTCGACATCTTCGACTAATATCGCGGTGAGCTAATTTTGTTGCACAAATAAGGGGGTAGATTCTATTGTCATGGTATAGCCGTTGCAATGCTATAGAATCTGTCTTGAAAATTCAATTTTATTGACATCTTCGACTGCTATCGTGGTGATCTAATTTTGTTGCATTAGTAAAGAGGAAATATTCTATTGGCATGCTATGTCCATTGCAATGCTATGTAATCTGACAGGAAAATTCAATTTTATTGACATTTTCGACTAATATCGTGGTGAGCTAGTTTTGTTGCATAAATAAGGAGGAAAGATTCAATTGGCATGATATAGCCATTGCAATGCTATAGAATAGTGGCTGGAAAATACAATTTTTTTGATACTTTCGACTAATATCGTGGAGATCTTATTCTGTTGCATAAATAAAGAGGAAATATTCTATTGGCATGCTATGTACATTGCAATGCCATAGAATCTGACTGGAAAATTCAATTTTATTGACACTTTCTACTAATATCGTGGTGAGCTAATTTTGTTGCATAAATTAGGAGGACGGATTCTTTTGGCATGCTATAGCCGTTGCAAGGCAATAGAATCTGACTGCAAAATTCAATTTTTTTACCATTTTCGACTAATATCGTGGTGAGCTAATTTTGTAGCATAAATAACGAGGAAGGATCCTATTGGCATGCTATAGCCGTTGCAATGCTATAGGATATGACTGGCAAATGCAATTTTTTTGCCATTTTCTACTAATATCGTGGTGAGCTAATTTTTTTGCATGAATAAGGAGGAAAGATTCTATTTGCGTGCTATAGCCATTGCAGTGATGTAGAATCTTACTGGAAAATTTATTTTTATTGACATTTTCGACTAATATCGTGGAGAGCGAATTTTGTTGCATAAATGAGGAGGAAATATCCTAATGGCATGCTATAGCCATTGCAATGCTATAGAATCTGACTTGAAAATTCAATTTTATTGACATTTTCGACTAATATCGTGGAGAGCGAATTTTGTTGCATAAATGAGGAGGAAATATCCTAATGGCATGCTATAGCCATTGCAATGCTATAGAATCTCACTGGAAAATTCAATTTTGTTGACATTTTCGATAAATATCGTGGTGAGCTGATTTTGTTGCACAAATAAGGGGGTAAGATACTATTGTCATGGTATAGCCGTTACAATGCTATAGAATCTGTCCTGAAAATTCAGTTTTGTTGACATTTTCAACTAATATCGTAGTGAGCTAGTTTTGTTGCATAAATAAGGAGGAAAGATTCTATTGACATGATATAGCCATTGCAATTCTATAGAATCTGGCAGGAAAATTCAATTTTATTAACATTTTCGATTGATATCGTGGTGAGCTAAATTTCTTCCATAAATAAGGAGGTAAGATTCTATTGGTATGCTGTATCCACTGCAATGCTATACAATCTGACTGGAAAATTCATTTTTATTGACATTTCCGACTAATATCGTGGTGAGCTAATTTTGGTGCATAAATAAGGAGGAAAGATTCTATTCGGATGTTATAGCGATTGCAATACTATAGAATCTGACTGGAAAATTAAATTTTATTGACATTATCAACTAATATCGTGGTGAGCTAATTTTGTTGCATAAATAAGGGAGAAATATTCTATTGGCGTGCTATAGCCACTGCAATGCTATAGAACCTGACTGGAAAATTAAATTTTA
>NW_016966003.1:0-1375 GCF_001483705.2 Eufriesea mexicana
AAGTAGATGGCTGTACTTGCCGTTGGATTGAAGGCGTTAGACGATCTATTCACCAAGCTATAACGCATTATCGATTTGGATAGACTTTTTCTCTGGCAAGTAGATGGCTGTACTTTCTATTGGATTGACGGCGTAGGGCGACCTATTCACCAAGCTATAACAGAGTATAGATTTTGAGTAGACATATTATTTGGCAAGTAGATGGATGTACTTGACATTGGATTGAAGGCGTTAGGCGATCTATTCACCAATCTATAACAGACAATTGGTTTTGAGTAGAGCTATCCGCTGGCTAGTGGATGGCTGTACTTGCCATTTGATTGAAGGCGTTAGGCGATCTATTCACCAAGCTATACCAGACTATTGGCTTTTGAGTAGACATATTCTCTGGCAAGTAGATGTCTGCACTTGCCATTGGATTGAATGCGTTAGGCGACCTATTCTCCAAGCTATGACAGCTAATATACTTTGAATAGAATTATTCTCTGGCAAGTAGATGGCTGTACTTTCCATTGGATTGAGTGTGCTGGGCGAACTATGCACCAAGTTATAACAGGTTATACATTTTGCATAGACCTATTTTCTGGCAAGTAGATGTCTACACTTTCTATTGGATTGACGGCGTAGGGCGACCTATTCACCAAGCTATAACAGAATATAGATTTTGAGTAGACATATTATCTGGCAAGTAGATGGTTGTACTTGACACTGGATTGAGGGCGTTAGGCGATCTATTCACCAGGCTACAACAGGTTATAGAATATGAATAGACCTATTTTCTGGCAAGTAGATGTCTGCACATGCCATTGGATTGAAGGCGCTAGGCGATCTATTCACCAAGCTATAACAACTTATTGATATTCAACAGACCTATTCTCGGGCATGTAGATGGCTGTACTTGCCATTGGATTGAAGGCGTTGGGCGACCTATTCAGCAAGCTGTAACAGATTATAGATTTTGGATAGACATATCCTGTGGCAAGTAGATGGCTGTACTTGCCATTGGATTGAGGGCGTTAGGCGAACTATTCACCAAGCTACATCATGTCTTAGATTTTGAACAGACCTATTCTCTGGCAAGTAGACTGCTGTACTTGCCGTTGGATTGCAGGCGTTAGGCGATCTATTCACCATGCAACAACAGGATATAGATTTCGAATAGACGTATTCTCGGGCAAGTAGATGGCTGTACTTGCCATTGGATTGAAGGCGTCAGGCGATCTATTCACCAAGCTATAACGGATTATAGATTTGGAAAGACTTATTCTGTGGCAAGTAGATGGCAGTACTTGCCATTAGATTGAATGCGTCAGGCGATATAATCACCAAGCTAAGACAGCTTATAGATTTTGAGTAGACTTATTCTCTCGCAAGT
>NW_016966004.1:0-285 GCF_001483705.2 Eufriesea mexicana
ATCCACACATCCATACATCCTTTAATCCGCCCATCCAATGGAACCATCCATGCATACATACAAACATACGCACATCCACACATCCATACATACACCCATACATTCATCCATACATACATCCATACATACATCCTTCCACCAATCCATCAATCCATCATTACATTCATACATACATCGATACATACATCCACCCATTCATACATCCATACATATATATATAAGTCCATACATCCATATATCCGTACATCCATACATTCGTACATCCATACATCCATACACCCACAC
>NW_016966005.1:0-272 GCF_001483705.2 Eufriesea mexicana
ATCTCTGTCTGCATAGGATTAATTTAGCCAAAAATCCTACAGACATACGACTTAATCCGCTGAGAGGGTGGCGAGGCACATCTACGTTCGCTTTCGGCGTGACAGTCGTAATAGAAAATAATAAAGTCTTTAGAATTATCGAAAATTAAAGTAAGAGTTATGCTATGAACACGCTTTCAAGGACGAGACAAGGATGTAGCATTTAAAATGGCCAAGATGATGTCGCGACGTTAAAAAGGAACAGAGGTTCGCGGACCAGTGGCTTAGAAAAT
>NW_016966006.1:0-2409 GCF_001483705.2 Eufriesea mexicana
CAGCGGATAGCAGTGCACAGCACAAAAGTCAGAGGTACCCTAGCCAAACCTAACCTGACCTTACCTAACCAAACGTTACCTAACTGAACTTATCCTGCCACAACCACTATTGCTTGCATCGCAAGGGTGAAGCAGAGTATGGTAGAGCACCCTAGAGCGCAGTTATCCACCCAATAGCAGTGTATACCACGAATACCAAAGCTGTGGAAGCCTAACACATGGTAACGTAACATAACCAAACGTAGCCTAACAAAACCTAACTTTCCGAGACCGCTATTACTGGACCCCTTAGGCCCAAGCAGAGGATATTACAGTGCAGTACATTGCAGAAATCCTCCAGATAGCAGTGTATACCACAAAAGTCAATACTGCCCAATCCTAAAATGTTCAAGCGAAACATAGACACACGCAACATAACTCCGCTTGCTCACATGGACACAGTAGAGCAGATTATAGGAGGGCAGAGTAGGGCGCAGGAATCCACCGAATAGCTATGCATAGCACAAAAGTAAGAGCTATCCTGGCCAAACCTATCTCAACCTAACCAAACCGAACATAACCTACCACATGTGAATGTGCACAGACAACTATTGCTGGCCTTCCCAGTGCCAAGCTGACCACACTATAGCGCTGCAGAGCCCTGAAGTCCACAGAATAGCAGTGTATGGCACAAAAGTCAAAACATGCCTATCCCAACCTAACCAAACGTGACAGAAGCAGACGTAGCGTAACGAAAACTGACGTGCCGCGACCGCTATTGCTGGCCTCACGAGAGATAAGCAGAGTATAGCAGAGCAATCTTGAACGCAGAAATCGCCTGAATTGCAGTGTACAGCACAAAATTCAAAGCTGCTTTAATCCAACCTAACCAAACATATCATAACCAAACGTGACATAACATAACCTGACGTGTCGAGCGCACTTTTCCTTGCGTCCGCAGAGACGTGCTACGTGTGATGGAGCACTGTAGAGCGTAGAAATCCGTCGAACGGCTGTATGTAGCACAATAGTCTAAGGTATGCAATCCTAACCTATACAATCGTAACATAAACGGACGCAACATAACCCACGATAGTGTGCCGAGACCAATACTGCTGGCTACCCATATCCAAGCAGAATATACTAGAGCTCAGTAGAGTGCTGGTATCCACCTAATAGTGGAGAAGAGCACAGACGTCAAAGCCATCCTGGCCATGCTTAACCTAACCTAACCTAACCAAATGTAACCTAACCCAATCAACCGTGAGACTACTGCAGTTGTTGACCTCCACAGGGGCAAGCAGAAGCAAGTAGAGCAACGCAGGTCGTAGGTGTCGACCGAAGAGTAGTGTAATGCAAAGTTGTCAAAGATACACGAACCTAACATAACCTAAGGTAGCCAAGCCAAGCGTAAAGTGGCTGCACGTAACGTGCCAAGGCCACTATGGTTGGCCTCCCGAGAGTCGAGCGGAGTAAAGTAGAGCAATGTATAGCACAGAGATCCTCCGAATAGCAGTATACAGCACAAAACTCTAAGCTACCCTATCTCAACCTAACCAAACGTAGCATAACCAAACGCAATATAACCCTCACGAACATGCCAAGACCAATACTGCTGTCCTCCCCATAGCCAAGCGGAATATACTAGAGCACAGTGGAGCGCAGGAATAGGTCGTACAGCTGTGTACGGCGCAAAAGTCGAAGCCATTCATTGCTGACCTAACAATTCGGAACAGAGCCAAACGTAACATAGCTGAAAATAGCGCGCATCAACAGCTATTGCTGGCATTCCCAGATTCGAACAGAGTACATTGGGGCAGAGTAGAGCGCAGAATTGCACCGAATAACAGCATATAACAGGAAGGTCAATGCAACCAAACCTAACCCAAACTAAGACAGCATAACCAAACATAACATAACTCAACCTATCGAGCCACGACCGCTATTCCTGGTATCCCGAGCGCCAATCGGAGGATATTAGTGCACAATAGAGCGCAGAAATCCACCTAATAGCAGTGTACAGCACAAGAGACGTAGCTAGCCTTACCAAATCTAACCTAGGCTACCCTAACAAAACATAGCATAACCAAACCTTATGTACCGCGATCACTATTTCTGGCGTCCACATAGACAAGCAGAGTGCGTTGGCACAAAGAAGGGCACAGAAGACCATAGAATAGCAGTTTGTAGCACAAAGGTCAAATCTACCCTAGCCTAACGCAACCTAGCCAAACATAATCTAACACAACCTAACAAGCGGCGACCGCTGCTGCTGGACTCCCCAGAGAAAAGCAGACGCTAGCAGAGTAATGCACAAGTATCTAGCGAATAGCAGCGTACAGCACAAAATTCAAAGCTATAATAACTAAACATTGCCGAACATAGCAACGCCATTCGTAACATAACCCAAACTTGCGTGCCGAAGCCTAC
>NW_016966007.1:0-594 GCF_001483705.2 Eufriesea mexicana
AGAGAATAGGTCTATTCAAAATCTATAACATGTTGTAGCTTTGTGAATAGATCGCCTAACTCCTTCAATCCAATGGCAAGTACTGCCATCTGCTTGTCAGAGAAAAAGTATACTCAAAACCTATAAGCTGCCATAGCTTGGTGATTAGATCGCCTAACGCCTGCAATCCAATGGCAAGTACAGCAGTCTACTTGCAGGGAACAGGTCTATTCAAAATCTAAAGCTATTGTAGCTTGGCGAATAGATCGCACAACGCCATCAACCAAAGGCTAATACAGCCACCTACATGCCAGAGAATAGGTCTATTCAAAATCTATAAACTGTTACAGCTTGGTGAATAGATCGCCTAACGCCTTCAATCCATTGGCATGTACAGCCATCTACATGCCACACAATAAGTCTATCCAAAATCTATAAGCTGTCGTAGCTTGGTGATTAGATCGCATAACGCCTTCAATCCAATGGCAAGTACAGCTATCTACTAGCCAGACAATAGGTCTATTCAAAATCTATAACCTGTTATAGCTTGGAGAACAGATCGCCTATCGCATTCAATCCAATGGCAAGTGCAGACATCTACTTGCCAGAGAATAT
>NW_016966008.1:0-761 GCF_001483705.2 Eufriesea mexicana
CATCCATACATCCATACATTCGTACATCCGTCCATCCATACCACAATCTATACATACACACAACCATCCATACAGCCTACCATCCATCCATCCATCCAATCATACATCCATCCATCCATACATCCACCCATCCATACATCGATCGATCCATACATCCATCTATCCATACATCAACCCACCAATCCATACAACCATACATACATCAATACATACACCCATACATACACCCATACATTCAAACATACATTCATCCATACATACATCCTTACATACATCTATACACGCATCCATTCATACATCCATACAAACACCCATCCATATAACCGTGCATACAACCATACATACATCCGTACTTAGATCCATGCATACATCCAAACATACAACCATACAAACATCCATACATAAACCCATACATCCATCCATCCGTACATCCGTCCAACCATACATCCATACATCTATACGTCCATACATCCATACATCCAGACATATATACATCCATACATCCATACATTCGTACATCCGTCCATCCATACCACAATCTTTACATACACTCAACCATCCGTACAGCCTTCCATCCATCCATCCATCCAATCATACATCCATCCTTCCATACACCAATCCATCCGCACATCCATCGATCCATACGTATATCCATCCATACATCCATCCACAAATCCATCAATCCATCATTACATTCGTACATACACCAATACATACATCCTTCCATCCATACATCCATACATCCGTAAATCCGTACATTC
>NW_016966009.1:0-1021 GCF_001483705.2 Eufriesea mexicana
CAAATACATCCGCCAATACAGCTCTGCAGCAGTTGGATAGATCTGTTCAATGATGATTTGAATCCCGCAGCAGTTCTCGAAAACTTATTGTCCACATCTGCTACGTATAGTGGTAATGTGTAATTCCCAGTGAGGCAGTTGGTGCATCCACCATTAGAGCACTGTATCCATTGGATTCATCTGCTCAGTGATGATTTGGTTTCCACACCAATTCTTGAAAAATTAATGTGTACATCCATTACTGGTATCGGTATTAACAGTTCCAAGTACGGCGGTTGGTACGTCCAAAAATTGAGCACCGCATTTGTTGGACTAATGTGAACTGCGGTAGCCTAAATTCCACAGGAGTTCTAGAAAAATCAAGTCATTCATCACTTACGGCTGGAGATGTTTCCAATTACCTGTTCGGTAGTTGGCTTGTGCGCCAATGGATCCACGTAGTCGTTGTATTAAGCTGTTCAGTGGTGATATAAATTATCTTGCAATTCCAGAATGATAAAGTGCAGGCCCATTGCCGCTAGAGATATAAGCAATTGACGAAATAGCAGTGCGTACAGACATCATCAGAGCGCTGTAGTGGCTGCACTAGTTGGACAACTGATAATATAAATTTAACAGCAATTCTAGAATAAATAATATAAGGTACTGTTACGTCCAGAGATACATACATTTGTCAGTACGGTGCTTAGTTCATCCACTAACGGATCACTGTGGCCGTTGAGTAAACCTTTTCAGTGAAGATGTACATACTGTAGCAACTCTAGAATAACAAAAGGCAGATACGTTACAGCTAATGATATTGACTGTTGACTTAACGGAACTGAGTACAGACATCATGACAGTACTGCAGCCTCTGGATTAACATGCTCACTGGTGATTTAATTTCCAGAGTAGTCTTAGAGTAATCAAGGTATGCACCTATTACTGCTGGAGATATCAACAATACCCGGTACTGTAATTAGGACATCTAGCAGTGGTGCACTCTAGCCGTTGGATTAAGATGTTCAGTTATACTACACAT
>NW_016966010.1:0-765 GCF_001483705.2 Eufriesea mexicana
TCGTCCATCCGTACCTCATTCAATCCACACTTCCAACCATCCGTACGGAGATCCATCTATACACAAATCCTCACATACATCCATACATCCCTGCATCCGTACATCCACGCATTCGTACATCCATACATCCATACTTACGTACATCCATACATAGATAACTCAAGTACATCCATACATTCAAACATCCATCCATACGTACATCCACACATTCGTACATCCATACAACCATACATCCATCCACCCAAACATCAACCCATCCATACATTCATCGATCCATACATCCTTCCATCCATACAAGCACCCATCCATGCATCCATCGAACCATAAATCTATCCATCCATACATCCATCCATGTATACATCCATACATCAATTCGACCTTACATCCATAAAGCCGTCCACTCGCTCCTGCATCATTCGATACATCCATCCATCCATATAACCATACATATATAAACCCATTCATCCACACATAAGTACATTCGCCCATCCGTACCTCAATCCATCCTCATTTCCAACCATTCATACAGCCATCCATCCATACATACACCCATACATACATCCATACTTCCATACATCCACCCTTCCAAGCATCCACCCATCCATACATACATCGATCCATACATTCTTCCATCCGTACAAGCACCCATCCATGCGTCCATCGATCCATACATCTATCCATCCATAGATCCACCCATACATTCATCCATACATTCATTCATCCGTACATCCATACATTCGTACATCCATTCATCCTCACATCCAT
>NW_016966011.1:0-214 GCF_001483705.2 Eufriesea mexicana
AATGCTGTAGAATCTGGAAGGAAAGTCCAATTTTATTGACATTCTCGACTAATATCGTGGTGATCATACTTCCATGCATAAGTAAGGAGGAAAGATGCTTTTTGAGTGCTTAAGCCATTGCAATAATATAGATTGTGGCTGGAAAATACAAATTTGTTGACATTTTCGTCTAATATCATGGTGAGCTAACTTCCTTGCGTAAGTAAGCAGGAAA
>NW_016966011.1:284-580 GCF_001483705.2 Eufriesea mexicana
GACATTTTCGGCTAATATCGTGGTGAGCTAACTTTCGTGCATAAATAAAGAGGAAAGACTCTATTCGTGTGCTTTAGCCATTGCTGTCGTGTAGAACCTTGCTGGAAAATACAATTTTATTGACATTTTCGACTAATACTGCGGTGAGCTATCTTTCTTGAATAAATAAGGAGGAAAGATTCTATTGGCGTGCCATTGCCATTGCAACGTTGTAGAGTCTGTATGGCAAATTTAATTTTATTGACATTTCCGACTAATATCGTTGTGAGCTCACCTTATTGCATAAACAAGGAGGA
>NW_016966012.1:0-924 GCF_001483705.2 Eufriesea mexicana
GATGTATGTATTAATGTATGTATGGATGTGTGGATGGATGGATGGATTGGTGGACGGATGGATAGATGGATGGTTGTATGGATCGAAGGATGAACGTATGGATGTATGTATAGGTGTATGTATGGATGTATGGATGGATGTGTGAATGGATTGTATTATGGATGGAGTGATGTACGAATAATGGATGTGCGGATGCATGGATGTATGGACGTGTGGGTGGATGAATGGATGGGTGGATGGACGGAAGATTGGATTATTTGATGTGTGGATTTTCGGATGCGTGGATGGATGGTTGGGTGTATGGATGGATGGATGTATGGAAGGATGGTTGTATGGATGGTTGGATGTATGGGTGGGTGGCTGTATGGATGGATGTATGTATGGATCGATGTATGTATGGATGGCTGGCTGCATGGGTGGATGTATGTATGGCAGGATGAGTGTATGGATGGATGGATATATGGATGTCTGTGTTGATGTATGTATTGATGTATGGATCGAACGGTGGACTGTTGGGTGGATGTATGGGTGTGTGGATGAATGGATCGATGGTTGTATGGATGGGTGGATGTAAGGATGGATGGATGTATGGAAGCATGGGTGTATGGAACGACGTATATATGGATGGATTGAGATATGGATGGTCCGATCTACGGACGTATGGGTGTATACATGTATATATGACTGGATGTACGGATGGGTGGGTGTATTGATGGGTGTACGTATGGATGGATGGATGTGCGGACATACGGATGTATGGATGGACGGCTGTATGGATGGATGGATGTATGGATGGATCGAGGTATGTATGGTCGGTGTACGGATGTATGGGTGTATGGATGTGTATATGTATATATGTATAGATGGATCGAGGTATCGAAGGATGGTAGTACGAAGGGACTGATTTATGTATGTGTGGATGTG
>NW_016966013.1:0-668 GCF_001483705.2 Eufriesea mexicana
GCTATAGCCATTGCAATGCCATAGAATCTGTCTGGATAATTCATTTTTAATGACCTTTTCGACAAATATCGTGGTGAGATAACTTTCTTGCATAAATAAGGAGGAAAGATACTATTGGCGCCCGATACCCACTGCAATTCCATAGAATCTGACTGGAAAATTCGATTTCATTGACATTTTCGACTAATATCGTGGTGAGCAAAACCGCTTGAGGATGAAATATCTATTGTCGTGCGATAGCGATGGCAATGCTATAGAATTTTTCTGGAAAATACAATTTTATTGACATTATCGACTACTATCGTGATGACCAAGCTTTCTTGCATAAATAAGGACGATAGATACTATTGGCGTGATATAGCCATTGAAATGCTAGAGAATCTGGCTGGATAATTAAATATTATAGTCGTTATTGACTAATACCGTGGAGGACAAACTTTCGTGCATATATATGGAGGAAAGATACTTGTGGCGTGATATAGCCATTGCAATGCTATAGATCTGTCTGGAAAATTCAATTTTAATGACATTTTCGACTTATATCGTGTGGAGATAACTTTCTTGCATAAATGAGGAGGAAGGATTCTATTGGCGCGCCATAGCAGTTGCAATGCTATACAGTCTGGAGGGAAAATTAAATTTTATTGACGTTTTTGACTAATATCGTG
>NW_016966014.1:0-207 GCF_001483705.2 Eufriesea mexicana
GGCGTTATATAGCCATTGCAATGCTACAGAATCTTGCTGGAACATTAAATATTGTTGACATTTACGACTAATACCGTGGTGAGATAACTTCGTTGCATAGATAAGGAGGAAAGATTCTATTGGCGTGAAATTGCCAACGCAATGATATAGAATCTGCATGGAAAATTCAATTTTATTGACATTTTCAAATAATATCGTGGTGAGATA
>NW_016966014.1:271-564 GCF_001483705.2 Eufriesea mexicana
CTGGAAAATATTATTATATTGACATGTTCGACTAATATCGGGGTGAGCTCTCTTTCTTGCATTAATAATGTGGATAGATTCTATTGGCGTGCTATAGCCGTTGCAATGCTATAGAATCTGGATGGAAGATTCTATTTTATGGACATTGTCATCAAAGATAGCGGTGACCTAATTTTCTTGCATAAGTATGGAGGAAAGATACTATTGGCGTGCTGTGGCCATTGTAGTGGAATAGAATCTGGCTGGGAAATTCAATTTTATTGACATTGTCGACTAATATCGTGGTGAGCTAG
>NW_016966014.1:851-1068 GCF_001483705.2 Eufriesea mexicana
GCAATGCTGTAGAATCTTGCTGGAACATTAAATATTGTTGACATTTTCGGCTAATACCGTGGTGAGCTAACTTCGTTGCATAGATAAGGAGGAAAGATTCTATTGGCGTGAATTTGCCAACGATATGATATAGAATCTGCATGGAAAATTCAATTTAATTGACATCTTCAAATAATACCCTGGTGAGCTGACTTTCTTGCATAAATAAAGGCGAAAG
>NW_016966015.1:0-1281 GCF_001483705.2 Eufriesea mexicana
AAATGTCAATAAAATTAGTATATCCAGTCAGTCTCTATTGCATTGAATGGATATAGCAAGCCATTAGTATGTTTCCTGCTTACTCATGCGAGAAAGTTTGTTCACCATTATATTATGCGAAAATGTCAACAAAATTGATCATTCCAGTCAGATTCTGTTGCATTGCATAGTCTATAACACGCCAATAGAATTTATCCGCCTTACTCATGCGAGGAAGTTTGTTCACCACGATATTAGTCGAAAGTGTATATAAGATTGTTCTTTCAGGTCAGACTCTATTGCATATCAATGGCTATAGCACGCCAATACAATCTATCCGCCTTATTAATGGCAAAATGGCAGGAAGATCGTCCACCACGATATTAGTAAAAAATGATAATAAAATTCACCATTCCATTCAGATTCTTTTGAATTGCAATGGCTACAGCACGCCAAAAGGACCGTTCCTCCTTATTTATGCAAGAAAGCATCCTCACAGCGATATTAGTCGAAAATGTCAAGGAAATTGGTAAATCCAGTCAGTCCCTATTGCATTGCAATGGTTATAGCAAGCCAAATGTATCCTTCCTCCTTAATTATGCAAGAAATCTTGCTCACGAAGATATTAGTCGAAGGTGTCAATAAAATTGTACTTTCCAGTAGGATTCTATAGCAATGCAATGTCTACATCACGCCAATAGAATTTATCCGCCTTGCTTATGCGAGGAAGTTTGTTCATCACGATATTAGCCGAAAATGTATATAGGAATGAACTTTCAGGTCAGACTCTATTGCATATCAATGGCTATAGCAGGCCAATAGAATCTATCCGCCTTATTTATGCCAGGAAGTTTGTTCACCACGATATTAGTCGAAAATGGATATAAGATTGAACTTTCCGGTCAGACTCTATTGCATATCAATGGCTATATCACGCCAATAGAATCTATCCTCCTTATTTATGACAGGAAGCTTGTTCACCGCGATATTAGTCGAAAATGCTAATAAAATTCAACATTACATTCAGATTCTACAGCATTGCAATGGCTACAACTCGCCAAAAGCATCGTTCCTCCTTACTTATGCAAGAAAGCTTACACACAACGATATCAGTCGGAAATGTCAATAAAATTAGTATATCCAGTCATTCTCTATTGCATTGGAATGGTTATAGCATGCGAATAGTATCTTTCCTACATATTCATGCAAGAAAGTTTGCTCTATATGATATTATTCGTGAATGTCAACAAAATTCTACTTTCCAGTCAGATTCTATTGCTTTAAAATGGCTATAGCACGCCA
>NW_016966016.1:0-1005 GCF_001483705.2 Eufriesea mexicana
TCTAACCATACATCCGTCAATCCATAAATCCTTACATACATACATCCATCCATACATACATACATACGTAGATCCGTCCATCCATTCCTCTATCCATCCATACATTCCTCTATCGACACAGCCAACCGTCCATACATCCATCCATCCACACAACCATCCCTCCATACATCCATCCATGCATACATCTACCCAACAATCCATCCATCCATCCAGTCATTCATACATACATCAATACATACATCCATGCATACACCCATACTTACATCCATACAAACATCCATAGATACATCCATGCATACATCCATACATTCATCCATACAAACATCCATACATACATCCATACATACACCCGTTCATCTGTCCATACACCCACACATCCATAAGTCCATGCATCCATTCAACCACCCATCCATACATCGATCGTTCCATACATCCATAGATACACACATCGATCGATCCATTCATCCATCCATTCATACATCCATACATATATAAATCCATACATCCATACAACCGTAGATCCGTCCATCCATACCTGCATCCATCCATACATCCGTCCATACATACCTCTATCCATCCATACATCCGTCTATCGATACTGCCGCCAATCCATACATCCATCCAACCATACATCCACCCATCCATACATCGATCGTTCCATACATCCATAGATCCATACATCGATCGATCCATACATCCATTAGTCCATACATCAACCCACCAATCCATCCATCCCTCCATTCATCCATACATACAACAATACATACGTCCATACATACACACATACATTCTTGCATACAAACACCCATACATTCATCCATTCACCAATCCATCAATCCATCAATACATCCGTACATACATCGATACATACTTCCATCCATCCATACATCCATACATATATAGACCCATACATCCATACAACCGTTCATCCATACATCCGTGCATCCATACATCCATACACCCATACATCCATACATCCATCCATACAACCATTCATCCATACAT
>NW_016966017.1:0-1319 GCF_001483705.2 Eufriesea mexicana
GGCTTTGACATTTGTGTTGTACACTGCTATTCTGTCGATACCTGTGCAAGACATTGCTCTACTGGCCTCTGCTTTTCTCTGGGGATGCCAGCAATGGTGGTTGCGGGACGTACTGTTTGGCAAGGTTACCTTTGATTAGGTTAGATTAAGCTAAGCTTGGTATGGCTGGCCCTGTCTTTTGAGACAGCAATTCGGTGGATTTCTGCGCTCTACGGTGCTCTACAACACTCTGCTCGACACCCGGAGGTCACCAGTAGATGTCGTGGCACGATAGGTTGAGCTGCATTGCGTTTGGTTGGGTTGGGTTAGGTAGTGTTAGGAGAGGGTATCTTCGACTTTCGTGCTACAAACTGCAATATTGTTAACTTCTGTGCTCTCCTGAACGCCATCACAATTTGCTTGTCTTTGTGGATGCCAAGAATAGTGTTTTCGGCAAGTTAGGTTGAGTTGTGTTGTGTTCGGTTCGGTTAGGTTTGGTTAGGCGCGGCGGAGCAGGTGCTCGCAACCCGTACAGTGGTAATCATCCCGGGGAAGCCGGACAATTTACCGTGGAGTGTAGGTACGGTTATAGTTAGTGGTGTCGACGCGGCTCCAGTGGAGCTTCCCTCGTCGAAGGACTGGGCAATTAGCCCTACTGCAGGTGCTACGAGACGCGTTACTCGTAGCAACGCATTGCGTAAGTCGCTGCCGGCGGACCTCTAGGGGGAGCGTTCCGCCATCCCTGGTGCCGTTAGCGTCACGGGCGACGGCGAAACTTCGCCTTTGTGGGTGCCCCCACGAAGACGGCGAATCGCCCGCGGGGAGCATTGTTGGGGAAGTATGACCCATTCGAAAGTTTGGAGGGCATTGATCCCACCCCGAAACCCACGAGCATAAGCTGGGCGAAGGCGACCCTCCGCGCATGGGAGGAGCTCGCCAGAGTGCACCGTCTGCTATCTGTTGTGGAACTGTCTGCCATTATATCCGAGAATTTCGCGAGGATAGAAACGATGGCAGACAAGAGCAAAACCTGCATAGCCCATACGTCCGCGCCTACCGTATGTGCGCCAGGGTGGTGGATTCGGCCGGCTGGGAGATGAGTCTCCAAGTAACAGCCGACCGTGCCCAGGAGACGTTGGCGGAGAGGTTCCGCGTGCTGATGGCGGAGATCGTCGGCCTGTTGGAGAAGGATGTCTCCCAGCAGGCGGTTATAGCCGACTTGCGGGAGAATGAAGACACCCAGCTGGCGGTGGTCGCCTCCTTGAGCGCGGAGCTGGTCAGGAGCGGAGGCGGGTAATCGTCGGCCCCGCGCCCGCTCGAAATGTGCGTGCGTCCGCGGG
>NW_016966018.1:0-205 GCF_001483705.2 Eufriesea mexicana
TAATCGAAAATATCAATAAAATTTTATTTTCCAGCAGGATTCTATAGAATGCAATGCCTATAGAACGCCAATAGAATCGTTCCTCCTTAGTTATGCAGGAAAGATAACTCACCACGAGCTTAGTCGAAGATGTCAACAAAATTGAACTTTCCAGCCAGATTCTATAGCATTGCGACGGCTGTGGCACGCCAATAGAATCTTTCCG
>NW_016966018.1:261-757 GCF_001483705.2 Eufriesea mexicana
ATAAATTTGAATTTTCCATACACATTCTAAATCAATGCAATGTCTATCGCCCGCCAATAGCGTCTTTCCTGCTTAGTTATGCGAGAAAGATAACTCACCTCAATATTAGACGATGATGTCATTAAACTTGAACTTTCTAGACAGATTGTACATCATTGCAATGGCTATAGCACGTCAATGTAATTATTCCTCCTAATTTACGCAAGAAAGGTGGCCCACCACGATATTAGTCGCAAATGTCAATAAAATTGAATTTTGCACCCGAATTCTACTGCATTGCATTTGCTATAGCATGCCAAAAGCATCTTTCCTCCTTACCTATTCAAGGAAGTTAGCTCACCACGATATCAGGCGAAAATGTCAACAAAATTGTATTCTCCAGCCACAATCTATATCATTGCAATGGCTATAGCACTCAAAAAGCATCTTTCCTCCTTACTTACGCAAGGAAGTTAGCTTACCACGATATTAGTCGAAAATGTCACCAAAAATTGAA
>NW_016966018.1:1406-2459 GCF_001483705.2 Eufriesea mexicana
CTATATCAATGCAATGGCTATAGCACGCCAATAGTATCTTTCCTCCTTATTTATACACGAAAGTTAGCTCACCACAATACTAGCCGGAAATGTCAATAAAATGGAACTTTTCTGCATATTCTAAAGCATTGCAATTGCTACAGCTAGCCAATAGAATCCTTCCCCCTTATTTATGAACGATAGTTAGCTCACAACGACATTAATCGAAAATATCAATAAAATTTTATTTTCCAGCAGGATTCTATAGAATGCAATGCCTATAGAACGCCAATAGAATCGTTCCTCCTTAGTTATGCAGGAAAGATAACTCACCACGAGCTTAGTCGAAGATGTCAACAAAATTGAACTTTCCAGCCAGATTCTATAGCATTGCGACGGCTGTGGCACGCCAATAGAATCTTTCCGAGTTATATGCGCAAGAAAGTAAGCTCACAACGATGTTGGTCGAAAATGTCAATAAATTTGAATTTTCCATACACATTCTAAATCAATGCAATGTCTATCGCCCGCCAATAGCGTCTTTCCTGCTTAGTTATGCGAGAAAGATAACTCACCTCAATATTAGACGATGATGTCATTAAACTGGAACTTTCTAGGCAGATTCTACATCATTGCAATGGCTATAGCACGTCAATGTAATTATTCCTCCTAATTTACGCAAGAAAGGTGGCCCACCACGATATTAGTCGCAAATGTCAATAAAATTGAATTTTGCACCCGAATTCTACTGCATTGCATTTGCTATAGCATGCCAAAAGCATCTTTCCTCCTTACCTATTCAAGGAAGTTAGCTCACCACGATATCAGGCGAAAATGTCAACAAAATTGTATTCTCCAGCCACAATCTATATCATTGCAATGGCTATAGCACTCAAAAAGCATCTTTCCTCCTTACCCATGCAAGGAAGTTAGCTCACCACAATATTCGCCGGAAATGTCAATAAAATTGTGTTTTTCAGCCACTTTCTAAAGCATTGCAATTGCTACAGATCGCCAATAGAATCCTTCCCCCTTGTTTATGCACGCAAGTTAGCTCACAACGATATTAGTCGA
>NW_016966019.1:0-701 GCF_001483705.2 Eufriesea mexicana
GTTAGAGAAAATTCCACTCTACACTGATGTATAGAACAAACCTAATCAAAAAGCCCAATTTCACAGATAGATGTCA
Organism: Eufriesea mexicana; assembly: GCF_001483705.2. NCBI lineage: Eukaryota > Metazoa > Arthropoda > Insecta > Hymenoptera > Apidae > Eufriesea > Eufriesea mexicana. The sequence continues at coordinate 77 of NW_016966019.1, forward strand.
AAAATATCTATTACGCGTACGATTTTACGGCTACTGCCACATTCGGCACTATTTTTCGAAAACGCACACTCAAAACTGAAAAAAAAATATTCAATATCATTAAAGAAAATTCCACTCTACACTGATATATAGCACAAACCTAATCAAGAAGACTAATTACGGAAATAGAAAAGAAAATGCACTATTACGCAGCACGATTTCACAGCCACTAACAAATTCGGTACTATTGTTCGAAAACGCACTCTCGAAACCGAAAAAAAAAAACCAATCCCGTTACAGAAAATTCCACTCTACACTAATATGTAAAACAAACCTAATCAAAAAGCCTAATTTCGTAAATAGAAGCCAAAAAAGTCTATTGCGCAGTACGATTTCACGGCCACTGACACTTTCGGCACTTGTTCTCGAAAACGCACGCTCAAAACCGAAAAAAAATATCCAATCCCGTTAACGAAAGAATCACTCTACGCGAATATGTAAAAAAATCCGGTTCAAAAAGCCTAATTCAAAAGATAGAAGCTAAAAAAGTAAATTGCGTCGTACGATCTGACAGCCACTGACACATTCGGCACTATTTCAGAAAAACGCACAATCGAAACCGAAAAAAAATATCCAATCCCGTTAA
>NW_016966020.1:0-508 GCF_001483705.2 Eufriesea mexicana
TAGAGCGCGGAAATCCACCCAATACCAATGTATAGCACAAAACACGAAGCAATCCTGTCACATCCTTACCAAAAGCAACATAACCAGACGTAACGTTATCCAAACTACCGTGCCACGACCGCTACTGCTGGCCCCTCGAGAGCTAAGCAGAGTACGGCAGAGCAACGAAGAACGCTGAAAGCGTCCGAATGGCAGTGTACAGCATAAAAGTCAGAGGAGTCGCTGCCAAACTTAACCAAACATAACCTAACAAAGCGTAACATAACTCAACCTAACGTGCCGAGAGAGCTGTTCCTGGCGCACACGGAGAAAAGCAGAACATATTAGCGGAGAGCAGGGAGCAGAAATCCATAGGACCGCAGTGTACAGCAAAAAAGTCAGTAACATCTAAACCCAGCCCAAACTAAGCAGATTAGGGTAGAGCAGAGTGGAGGGCAGGAACACATCGAACATCTGTGTATAGCACGCTTGTCAAAGCGACCGTAACCAATCCTGACCTAACCTAGCC
>NW_016966021.1:0-1722 GCF_001483705.2 Eufriesea mexicana
GATCTGAAAATTCAATTTTATTGACATTCTCGACTAATATCGTGGTGAGCTATATTTCTTGCAAAAATAAGGAGGAAAGATGCTATTGGAATGCTGGCGCCGTTGCATTGCAATAAAATCTGAGTGGAAAGTACAATTTTATTGACATTGTCAACTAATATCGTGGTGAGCTAATTTCCATCCATATGTAAGGAGGAAAGATCCTATTGCCATGCTATAGCCATTGCAATGCTATGGAATCTGACTGGAAAATTCAATTGTATTCCCATTTTCAACTAATATAGTGGTGCGCTAATTATCTTGCATAAATAATGAGGAAAGATTCCATTGGCATGATATAGCCGTTCAAATACTATAGAATTTGACTGGAAAATACAGTTCTATTGACATTGTCAACTAATATCGTGGTGAGCTAATTTCCATCCATAAGTAAGGAGGAATGATTCTATTGGCATGCAATATCCACTGCAATGCTGTAGAGTCTGACTGGAAAATACAATTTTATTGGCACTTTCGGCTAATATCGTGATGAGCTAGTTTGCCTGCATGAGTAAGGGGGAAATATTACATTGGCAAGCTATAGCCATTGCAATGCGACATAACCTGACTGGAAAATTCAATTTTATTGACATTCTCGACTAATATTGTGGTGAGCTAATTTTCTGGTATAAATAAGGAGGGAAGATTATATTGGCGTGCTATAGCCATTGCAATGCGATAGAATCTGACAGGAAAATTCAGTTTTATTGACATTTTCGACTAATATCGTGGTGAACTAATTTTGTTCAATAAATAAGGAGGGAAGATTCTAATGGCATGCTATAGGCATTGCAATGCAACAGAATCTGACTGGAAAATTCAGTTTTATTGACATTTTCGACTAATATCGTGGTGAGATGATTTTGTTCAATAAATAAGGAGGCTAGATTTTATTGGCGTGTTATAGCCATAGCAGTGCTATAGAATCAGGCTGGAAAATTCAATTTTCTTGACATTTTCAACTAATATCGTGCTGCGCTAATTATCTTGCATAAATAAGGAGGAAAGATTGTATTGCCATGCTATAGCCACTGCGATGCTGTAGAATCTGACCGGAAAATTTAGTTTTATTGACATCTTCGAATAATATCGTGGTGAACAAATTTTGTTCAATAAATAGGGGGAAAGATTCTATTGGCATGCTATAGCCATTGTAATGGTATAGAATGTGCCTGGAAAATTCAATTATATTGACATTTTCGACTAATATCGTGTTGTGCTAATTATCTTGCATAAATGAGGAGGAATAACTACATTGGCATGCTGTAGCTACTGCAATGCGATAGAATCTGACTGGAAAATACAATTTTATTGGCACTTTCGACTAATATCGTGGTGAGCTAATTTTCTTGCATGAATAAGGGGTATAGATTCTATTGGAATGCAATAGCCACTGTAATGCTGTAGAATCTGATCTGAAAATTCAATTTTATTGACACTTTCGACTTACATCGCGATGAGCTAGATTTCTTGCATAAATAAGGAGGAAAGACTCTATTGGAATGCTGGCGCCATTGCATTGCTATAAAATCTGACTTGAAAATGCAATTTTACTGACATTGTCAACTAATACCGTGGTGAGCTAATTTCCATCCATGAGTAAGGAGGTATGATTCTATCGGCATGCTATAGCCATTGCAATGCTATAGAATCTGTCCTGAAAATTACATTTTGTTGAAGTTT
>NW_016966022.1:0-201 GCF_001483705.2 Eufriesea mexicana
AAAATGTCAATAAAATTGAATTTTCCTGCCTGATTCTATAGCATTGCAATGGCTATAGCACGCAAATAGAATCTTTCCTCCTTATTTACGCATGAAAATTAGCTCACCACAACATTAGACGAAAATGTATATAAAATCGAATTTTCCAGCCGGATTCTATATCTCTGCAATGGCTATAGCACGCCAATAGAATCTTTCCTC
>NW_016966022.1:297-582 GCF_001483705.2 Eufriesea mexicana
ACGGCTATAGCACGCCAAAAGTATCTTTCTTCCTTATTTATGCAAGAAAGGTAGCGCACCACAATATTATTCGAGAATGTCAATAAAATTGAATTTTCTTGCCTCATTTTATAGCATTGCAATGGCTATAGCACGCCAATAGAGTATTTCCTCCTTATTTATGAAAGAAAGATAGCTCACCAAGGTATTAGTCGAAAATGTCAGTAAAATTGAATTTTCCGGCCAGATGCTATAGCATTGCAATGTCTATAGCACGCCAATAGAATCCTTCCTCCTTATCTAAGC
>NW_016966022.1:636-1650 GCF_001483705.2 Eufriesea mexicana
AAATTTTTCAGCCTGTTTCTATAGCATTGAAATGGCTGTAGCACGCCAATAGAATCTGTCCTCCTTATTTATGCAAGAAAGTAACTTCACCAGGATATTAGTCGAAAATGTCAATAAAATTGAGTTATCCAGGCTGATTCTATAGCATTGCAATGGCTATAGTACGCCAATAGAATCCTTGCTCCTTTCGTATGCAAAGGAGACCGCACACCACGATATATGTCGAAAATGTCAATAAAATTTAATTTTCCAGGCAGACTCAATAGCATTGCAATGGCTATAGCACGCCAATAGAATCCTAGCTCCTTACGTATGCAGAGGAGACCGCACACCACGATATATGTCGAAAATGTCAATAAAATTGAATTTTCCAGGCAGACTCAATAGCATTGCAATGGCTATAGCACGCCAATAGAATCCTTCCTCCTTATCCAAGCAAGAAAGTTAGCTCACCACGATATTACTCGAAAATGTCAATAAAATTGGATTTTCCAGACTGGATTTTCCAGCCTGACTCTATAGCTTTGCAATGGCTATAGCACGACAATAGAATTTTTCCTCCTTATTTATGCAAGAAGATTAGCTCACCACGATATTAGTCGAAAATGTCAATAAAATTGGATTTTCCAGCCTGACTCTATAGCTTTGCAATGGCTATAGCACGACAATAGAATTTTTCCTCCTTATTTATGCAAGAAGATTAGCTCACCACGATATTAGTCGAAAATGTCAATAAAATTGGATTTTCCAGCCTGACTCTATAGCTTTGCAATGGCTATAGCACGACAATAGAATTTTTCCTCCTTATTTATGCAAGAAGATTAGCTCACCACGATATTAGTCGAAAATGTCAGGAAAATTGAATTTTCCAACGAGATTCTATAGCAATGCAAAGGCTATAGCACGGCAATAGAATCTTTCCTTCTCATTTAGGCACGAAAGTTAGCTCAACACGATATTAGTCGAAAATGTCAATAAAATTGGATTTTCCAGCCTGACTCTATAGCTTTGCAA
>NW_016966023.1:0-972 GCF_001483705.2 Eufriesea mexicana
TTCATGAAAGAAAGATAGCTCACCACGACGTAGGTCCAAAATGCCAATAAAATTGAATTTTCCCGCCAGATTCAATAGCACTGAAATGGCTACAGCACGCCAATAGAATTTTTCCTTCTTATCCATGCAAGAAAGTTAGCTCACCACGACATAGGACGAAAATGTCAAAAAAATTGAGTTTCCCAGCCAAATTCTATATCATTACAATGGCTGCAGCGCGCGAATACAACCTTTCCTCCTTATTTATGCACGAAAGCTAGCTCTACGCGATATTAGTCGAAAATGTCAATAAATTCGTATTTTCCTGCCAGATTCTATACCATTGCCATGCCTATAGCACGTCAATAGAATCACTCCTCCTTATTTATGAAAGAAAGTTAGCTCAGCGCGGTATTAGTCGAAAATGTCAAAAAATCGTATTCTCGAGACTGATTATATAGCATTGCAATGGCTATAGCACCCCAATACGTTCTTTACAACTTATTTATGCAAGAAGGTTGGCTCACCACTATACAAGGTAAAAGTGTCAATAAAATTGAATTTTCCAGCTTGATTCTATAGCATTGCAATGGCTATAGCACGCCAATGGTATCTTTTCGCCTTATTTATGCAACAAAGTTAGCTCACAACGATATTAGCCGAAAATGTCAATAAAATTGAATTTTCCAGCCAGATTCTGTTGCATTGCAATCGCTACAGCACGCCAATCGGATCCTTCCTCCTCATTTATGCACGAAAGCTAGCTCTACACGATATTAGTCGAAAATGTCAATACAATTGAAATTTCCATCAATATTCTGTTGCATTACAATGCCTTCAGCAGAGCCAATAGAAGCTTACCTCCATATTTGTGCACGAAAGTTAACTCACAACAATATTAGTTGAAAATTTCAATAAAATTGTGTTTCCCAGCCTAGCTCGATAGCATTGGCATGGGTATAGCACGCCAATAGTATCTTGCCACCTTATTTA
>NW_016966024.1:0-1395 GCF_001483705.2 Eufriesea mexicana
CAACCATACATCCACGCACCCACCCATTCATCCATGTATCCCTTCACCCACCCATCCATCCATTAACTCGTCCGTCCATCCACCTATCCATTCAACCACCCTCACATCCACACATCCATACATCCGTACATCCATCCATTAGAACATCCATACATCCATACGTCCATACGTCCATACATCCATGAAACCATACATCCATGGATCCAAACACCCATACATACACACATGCTTTCATACATCCATCCATACATCCGCACATACCTCAATACATACATCCATCCATCCATAAATCCATTCATACATCCATCCATCCTTCGATACATACATACATCCTGACATCCGTATATCCATAAATCGAACCATGCGCACTTCCATCCATCGATACATCCAACCATCCATACATCAGTCCATCCATACATCTATCCATCCACACATCCATTCATCCACACATTCACACTTCCATAAATCCATCCACTCGTACTTCCATACGTCGATACACGCATACATGCATCCATCCATACATACACCCATCCGTACGTCTATACATACATTTATACATACATCCATACGTTCAACCGTCGATCCATACAACCATCCATCCATACATCCATCCACCAATCCATGCATTCATACATACATCCATACATACATCAATACATACATCCATCCATGCATACATCCATACCTATATACATCCATACATCCGTACATCCATACACCCATACAGTCGTACATCCATAAATCCATACATCCATACATCCATACATCCATACTTCCATACATTCATACATACATACATCCATACATCCACACATCCATACACCTATCCAGCCGTAGATCCATCCATCGATACATCCATACATCCACACATCCGTATATCCATAAATCCTTCGATTCATCCATACATCCTCACATCCGTATATTCATAAATCCGTCCATCAGTACTTCCATCCATCGATACATCAGTCCATCCATGCATCCATAATCATATACATCTATACATCCATACAACCGTCGATCCACACGTCCATCCATCCTCCCATCCATTCAACCTCACATTCATGCATCCATAAATCCACCCATTCGTACTTACATCCATCGATACATCCACCCATCCACACATCTATACTCATATACATCCGTACATCCATCCATCCACACATTCGTACATCCATACATCCATACGTCCATACATCCATCCACCAATCCATCCATCCATCCATACACCCATACATTCATCAATGCATACATCTATCACAACATACATTCATCGATTCATACATCCATCGACCCACACATTCGTACATCCATACATCCATAAATCCATACATTCATACATTCATGCATCCATAAATCTCTACATAAATACATCCATCCATTCATATATCCACCCAC
>NW_016966025.1:0-540 GCF_001483705.2 Eufriesea mexicana
GCTATACACTGCTATTTGTTGGCTTTCTGCTCTCTAGTGTGTTCTAGTATTTTCTGTTTGGCTCTTGGGTGGCCGGCAATGGTAGTCCCGATACGTTTGTTTAGGATAGGTTGCGTTGGTTATACTACCTTTGGATAGGGTAGGATAGGATAGATTTGACTCTAATGCTATGCACTGCTATTTGGCGTATGTTTTCGCTCCATGTTGTACTAATATACTCTGCTCGACTCTGGGGATGCCAGTAATAGTTGCCTGGGCCCGATAGTATGAGTTAGGCTTCGTTTGGTTGCGTTACGTCAGCTTGGGTTAGGTTTGGATGTATCCGACTTTCGTGGTACAAGCTGCTATACGTTGAATTTCTGCGCTCTTGTGTGCTGTAGTTTTTTCCGCTTGGGTGTGGCGAGGCCAGCAATGGCGGTCTCGGAAGGCTAGGTTGAGGTACTTTAACTAGGCTAGGATACGTTGTGTTGTGCTAGATTATCTTCGACTTTTGTGCTATGCACTGCTATTCTATGGGCCTCTTTGCCCCTCTGCGCGCTA
>NW_016966026.1:0-595 GCF_001483705.2 Eufriesea mexicana
TGTTTGGATGTGAGTATGGATGTATGTATAGGAGTTTGTATGGATGTATGGAAGGATGAATGAATGGATGAATGGGAGTATGTGTGGAATATGTATGGATGTATGGATGTATGGGTGTATGGATGGATGTATGTATGGATAGGTGTATGTGTGCGTGGCAGGATATATGGATGGATGGATGTATTGATGTACAGATGTATGTATGCATGAATGTAGGGATGTATGGACGTATGTGTGGATGTTTGTGTGGATGTATGTATGGATGTATGTATGGAAGTATGTATGAATGAATGTATGATTGTTTGTATGGATGTATGCATTGATGTATGTATGGATGTATAGTAGGATGCATGGATTTGCGGATGAATGTATGGATGGATGGTTGTATGAATCGATGGATGTATGGATGGGATGATGTATGATTGGATTGTTGTGTGGACGGATGGATATATGGATGTATCGATGTGCGGATGTAAGGATGCATGGATGGATGGTTGTATGAACGGATGCGTGGATGGATGGATGGGTGTACGGATGGATGGATATATGGATGTATGTATGAATGTGTGGGTGTATGTATGAATGTATGTATGGA
>NW_016966027.1:0-224 GCF_001483705.2 Eufriesea mexicana
AGCAGTAGTGGCGGCGACACGTTACTCTGAGTTATGCTACGATTGGCTATGTCACGAATTGTTAGGTTAGATATGGATGGCTTGAACTTTTGTGCTCTACACTGCTATTCGGTGGATTCCTGCGCTCTTCATATCTCTACTATACTCTGCTCGATTTCAGGGAGTCCAGCAATAACGGTCGTGGCACAATAGGTTGCGTTATGTTACGTCACGTTTGGATAAGA
>NW_016966028.1:0-2489 GCF_001483705.2 Eufriesea mexicana
TTAGAGCACAGTAGAGCGCAGAAATATACCGAATATCAGCGTATAGCACTATAATCGGAGATACCTCCTAACATAACCATTCGTAGCATTACCGAACGTAGCTTAACTCAACCTAACGTACCGAGATCACTATTGCTTGCCTCCACAGAGCCGAGCAGACTATTCTAGAGCACAGTAGAGCGCAGTAATACACCGCATTGCTGTGTATAGCACAACAGTCGTAGCTACCCTATCCTAACATAGCCGAATGTAACATTACCGAAGGTAGTTTAACTCAACCTAAGGTGCGGAGAACACTACTACTGCCTTGCCCATTGTCTAGCAGAGAGCAGCAGAGCAGTGTAGATCGCAGAAATCCTTCGAAATGCGATGTACATCACAAAAGTCAGAGCTATCCAATACTAACCTAGCTAATCGTAGCATAAGCAGTCGTAACGCAACCTGACGTGACACGAAGGCCAATGCTGGGCACACAAGAACTAAGCATAGAGCAGCAGAGCAAGGCAGAACGCAGGAATCGTCCGAATAGCAGCGCATAGCAAAAAGTAAGTGTAATCCTAACATAACCTGACATACCCTAGCCCAATCAAACGTAACCAATCCGAACCTAACGTACATAGACCACGATTGCTGGCGTCCCCATCGCCAAGCAGGGCACATTAAAGGTGAGTAGAGCGCAGATGTCCATAAAATGGTAGTGTGTAGCACGGAAGTCAAAGATATCCTAACCAAAGCCAAACAAAGCTAACATAATCAAACTTAACATAACACAACCTAACGCGCCGCTGCCGCCCTTTTTGGAATTCCCAGAGAAAGGAAGGGAGAACTAGGTCACATTAGAGCGCAGAAATCCACCGAAAAGCAGTGCACAGCGCAAAAGTCAAAGCTACCCTTGCTTAACAAAGCCGAAGGTGACAAAGATGAACGTAACATGACACAACGTAACGTGCTCAGACCAATATTGCTGACCACCACAGGGAAAAGCAGAATATACTAGAGCACTGTGGGGCGCAAATATACGCCGCACTGAAATGTAAAGCACAAAGTTCGAAGATACCCTAACCTGACCGGACATAACCTGAACTAACCAAAGGAAGCCTAACTCGACATAACGTTCCGAGACCACTAATGCTGGCCCCCCAGCGCCAAGAAGAGCATATTAAGGCGCAGTGGAACGCAGGTATCCACCGAAGAGCAGTGTATGGCAGAAAAGACCGAGCTACACTCTCTTTCCACGTGGGGGAAATTGTCCAAAGATACCCGGCCCCCTTAGGTGAGGGGGCTAGGTTATGTGAGATTTTTACCCACTAAAACCACAACGATGGCGAGCACTTCGTATTTCGGTGCACCCTGGACTTCGCGGCGACGCAATTGCCAGGGCGCGGTGACGCAACCGCAGTTCACTCCCGGCGCGACGGGAAACGCACTCGAAATGACCATGTCCATGCGCGCGAGACGGGTCGATTCCAGGCACACACAACAGGCATACATCCGCACCGCAACGCACGCTTAACCTGCGGACGCCGCGCGACCATCACGCGACGCCGAGCGCCCGGACCACGGTCCTTCGAACAGGCAGGCCTCAGACGCCCGCCTTGGTCAACCTGACCTAGCTTACAACGGGAGAGATAGGCGGACTCCCCGGCCGTAGGAACATGGTCGCTCGCGAAGTCGGAGGTCTAACGCGTTAACACATCCGGTAGTGCGCGCGACGCCCACCGGCGACGCGCTGGCAGCCAACGCCACCATATGCGTGAGGAGCACGCGCTACGCTCGCGGGCTCCCTCCGCGGCCTCCTTCTGTAGCATAACCGCCTCGCAGAAGGAGGCCACCGCACGCCACCCACCTAAGCCCTCCGTCATCCGCGCCACGACGACGGAGAGTGAAAGGTCACTACCCACCACGGGTCAAAGTACCCGGCAATCGCGAGCCCACGCCCGACATTCCTCCAACGTGTGCTGCGCCGTGTCCCGCCCTTCCCCGCAGTGATGACATCGCGTCTCACGTACCCGCCCAATACGACACAGGTAATCCCCGAAGCACCCGCGCCCGGTTAGCACCTGTGTCAGGCGGAAAGTGTGCCGGCTGCCGCTACGCCCCCATGCATACAGCACAGGGATCACAACCTCGATCGTCCGGTGCCGCCGGCCGGTCGGCTTCCTCTGCCGAGCTCGCCAGGTGGTCATCACGGACTCTCGAACCATTCGCCCCAACGAAGCGGACCCTTCTTCAGGAGCACCGCCGCAGACAGCATGTAGGAGACCGTATATATGGGCCTCCCCCACCGCGTGCAGTTCGAATGGCGGGACACCCGCCAGGACCATCGCCACCTCGTGGGATACGGTGCGGTAACCGCGCACGACGCTTATCGCCATCCTGCAAGCGACTCACGGAGAATCGCCAGACTGCGCGGACTAGCGACCAGGTCGTTCGCCCAGATCGGAACCCCGTAAAGTGCCACCGAGCGGACGAATCCCGTGTAGAGGCGG
>NW_016966028.1:4406-5096 GCF_001483705.2 Eufriesea mexicana
TTCTTTCGGGCCGGCTACGCGCCTGGTGCTCCGCCGGTCGGCGGGCCCCTGGCGGTAGTGGTCGCGGAGACGGTATTCGCGGAAGCAACATTCGAAGTGGCGCTCGCGGGAGCCGAGGTGGACGCTGCGCCTGCAGGCGCCTAGCGAGCCGCGCATTTCACCTTTCGCGGGCAGCACGCCTTGCTGCCCAGCCGGTGTTTGGAGGGGCGGCCCAGCTCGGCGCAAACGGGGCACTTGGGTGCAGGCGCACTACACCCACCGGCACGGTGGCCCGCCGCGCCACATCTGAAATAGGCGACGCTGCGGTCCACCGCGCTAGAGCGTCCGTTTCTCGCGTGACCGAACGCAACGCAACGGAAGCACTGGAGGCGCCGTGCCTCCTAGGCTGCGGCACGGGCCGAAGTCCAGCCGACGCGGAACCACCCGCAATCGACGGCATTTCTCGCTGCCGAGAGGGGACTCTAGGCCCATACAGAGCCCAGCCCCGAAGCGGAAGGACGGATCACTCCATTTCTTATTTTCGCCTCGGTGCAATCACCGACCCTGGCCAGGGCTGCGGCCACCTCGCGGGAAGTGAGAGAGTCGCCAATCCCTGTCACGCTCAGCTCCGCTTCTTTAGTGGGAACCGTAACCCGCACGCCTGATCCATCCAAGGCTTCGTTCATTGGCCCGGCGAGAGCGGCTGCTCGT
>NW_016966029.1:0-266 GCF_001483705.2 Eufriesea mexicana
CATACATACATCCATTCATACATGCATTAATACGTCCACCCAGCCACCCATTCAACCAAACATTCGCCCATCCGGCCATCCATTCATCAAACCATCCACTCATCCATCCACCCATACATCCATCCACCCAGATGCACGTCCATTCACACATTCATAAATACATCCATACATACATCCATACATACATCCATACATACATCCAAACATACATCCATACATACTTCCATACACGCTTCCATACTCACTAAATACATACAATCATACAT
>NW_016966030.1:0-455 GCF_001483705.2 Eufriesea mexicana
GCATAACCTCCTCGCAGAAGGAGGCCACCGCACGCCACGCACCTAAGCCCTCCGTCATCCGCGTCACGACGACTGAGAGCGAAAGGTCCCTCCCCACCGCGCGACACAGTACCCGGCGCTCGCAAGCCCACGCCGGACATTCCTCCAGCGTGTGCTGCGCCGTGTCCAGCCCTTCCCCGCTGTGATGACACCGCGTGTCACGTTCCCGTCCGATACGACACAAGTACTACCCGAAGCATCCGTGCCCGGTTAGCACCTGTGTCAGGCGGAATGTGTGCCGGCTGCCGCTGCGCCCCCATGCATCCGACACGGGGAGCACAGCCTCGATCTCTCGGTGCCGCCGGATACACGGCTTCCTCAGCCGAGCTCGCCAGGCGGTCATCGAAGACTCGCGAACCCTTCGCCTCAACGAAACGGACCCCTCTTCAGGAGCACCGCCGCCGCCAGCGTGTAGG
>NW_016966031.1:0-1045 GCF_001483705.2 Eufriesea mexicana
CCACGGTGCTCTAGTATATTCTGCTGGCTCTGGGGAGATCAGTAATAATGGTCTCGGCACGTTGGGTTAAGGCAGGTTACGTTGGGCTATGTTAAGCTAGCATGGCTTAGGTTTGGATAGCTTTGACATTTGTGCTATGCACCGCCATTCGGCGGATTCCTGCACTCTAGTGTGCTCTAATATTATCAGCCCGATTCTGGGAAAGAGAGCAATAGTGATATCAGCGCGTAAAGTTGTGTTAGGCTGCGTAGTGTTTGGTTGAAATAGGCAAGGTTGTGTTGGTTTATCTTTGTCATTTGTGCTTTAGACTGTAATGCGGTGCATTTCTGCGCCGTACTGTGCTCTGCTGTATCTTGATTGGATCTGAGGAGGCCAGCAATCGTGATGTCGGCGCCATATGTCGAGTTACACAACGTATGTGTAGGTCCGGCTAGGCTTGGCTAGGTTCGGGTATCTTATCTTTGTGCCTCGCACTGCAAGGCGATTGACTTCTACGCTTTACTGTGATACAGTATATTCTGCTTGGCTCTGGGGAGACCAGAAGTAGAGGTAGCTGTTCTTTATGTCGAGATAGGCTACGTTTGGTTGTGTTACGATTATTAATGTTAGGATAAGGTTGGCCCTGACTTTGAGCTATAAACTGCTATGCGGCGGATTTCTGCGCTCTACTCTGCTCAGGTATGTTCTGCTTGGCTCTGGCGAGGCCAGCAATAGTGGCCTCGGCGGGTTGGGTTGAGTAAAGTTACGTATGATTATGTTACTTTTGGCTAGGTAAGTATACGACAAAGGGCATGATAGCACTGACTTTTGTGCTATATAATGCTGCTTGGAGGATTTCTGCTTTCTACAGTGCTCTAACACGTTCTGCTTGGCTCTGCGGAGGCCAGCCATACTGTTCTTCCCACGCTATGATGAGTTACACTACATTTGAATGGCTTAGTATAGGCCAAGTTAGGTTAGTTTATCTTCCACTTTTCTGCTACGCACTGCAATGCGGTGTATTTTTGCGCTCCACTGTGCTCTAGTATATTCTGCTTGGCTCTGA
>NW_016966032.1:0-1477 GCF_001483705.2 Eufriesea mexicana
CCATCCATACATCCATAGATATATCCATACACACATCCATACATACATCCATACATACTTCCGACCATAAAGCCATACATACATCCATACACAAACCCATCTATACGCCCATTGATATATCCATACATACATCCGTACATACATCCATACATGCATAAATCCATACATGCATACATCCACACATCCATCCATCCATACATCCATCCGTCCATTCATCCATGCATCCATACACACGTCAGCACACAGATCCATACATACACGCATATATTCGTGCATACACACATACATACATACATTCTTACGTACATCCATTCATACATCCATACATACATCCGTACATACATCCGTTCTTCCGTCCATCCACCCAACCATTCATCCACACACATACACATATATCCATGCATCCGTACATCCATACATGCGTACATCAATACATCCATACATACATATCTCAAATAGATCCATACATCCAAATATCCATACATACATTCATCCATTCATTCATACATCCATCCAACCATACATCCATCCAACCATACATCCATTCATCCGTACATCCATAAATCCATACATCCATACGTATATACATCCATACAAACATACATCTGTAGTTCCGTCCATCCATACATCCATACATATATACATCCATACATCCATGCACCCGTACATCCATCCATCCATACATCAGACCTTCCATACCTCCATCCATCCATACAACCATTCGTCCATACATACATGCATCCATACATCCACCTTTCCACACATCCATCCATCCATACATCCATACATATATACGCCCATGCATAAATACATCCGTACATCCATACATTCGTAAGTCCATACATCCACACATCCATACATCCATAAATCCGTCCAACGTTACAACCATCCATCCGTACATACATCCATCCAACCATCCATCCACCCTTCCATACATCCATCCAACCATACATCTGACCATCCATATATCCACCTATTAACACATCGATCGATCCATAAATCTATCCATTCATACACCCATCCATGTATACATCCATACATCAACACGACCTTACATCCATAAACCCGTCCATTCGTACCTCCGCCATTCGAAACGTCCATCCATCCATATAAACATACATATATAAATCCATACATCCATACATTCGTACATTCGTCCATCCGTACATCAATCCATCCACACTTCCAACCATCCATACAGGCATCCATCCATACATACATCTATACATACATCCATACTTCCATACATCCATCCATCCATACATCCACCCATCCATACATCCATCGATCCATACATCCTTCCATCCATACTTCCATCAACAGATCCATCCACCCTTCCATGCACCCAAACACACATCAATACAGAGATCCACACATACACGCATACATTCATCCATACATACATCCGTACATACATCCATCCATACATCCATGCATTCATCCATACATGCATCCACACAAACATCCATACATACAT
>NW_016966033.1:0-1147 GCF_001483705.2 Eufriesea mexicana
CCAAGCCAACCGTAACACAACCAAACGTAACCAAATTAGACCTGACGTGTCGAGACGGCTATTGCTGCCCCCTAGAGGCGACCAGGATATGCTAGAGAACAGTGGAGCGAAGAAACCCTCCGCATTGCAGTGTATACCAAAAAAGTCAAAGATACCCAGTCCTCACCAGAACCAACATAAGCTAACCGAACGTAGCCTAAGCCGACATAGCGTGTCGAGACCGCTATTGCTGCCACTCCAGAGCCATGCGGAACGCAATACAGCACCGTAGAGCTCAGAAAGCCACCGAACAGCGCTGTATAGCACAAAAGTCAAAGCTTCCCACTCCTACCGTAGTCAATCGTAACATAGCCAAACGTAATACAGTTCAACCTAATGCTTCGAGACCACAGTTTCCGGCCACCTCAGGGCCGAGCAGTATTTAACGGTGGAAAGTAGAGAGCAGAAATCCATAGGATAGCAGTGTATAGCACAAAATTCAAAGCTATCCTATCCTAACAAAACCTAACGTGGCGAGACGTCTATTGCTGCCCACCCCAGAGCCATACAGAACATATTGGAGGAGAGTAGAGCATAGAGATACATAGAATAGCATTTTACAGCACAAAAGACAAAGTTGCCCTATCCTAACCTAAACTAACGTAACATAGCCGAACGTACCCGGACTCAAGCTAACATGCCGTGATCACTACATCCTGCCTCGTCAGAGACAAGCAGAACATAACGGAGAGCAGCAGAGCGCAGAAATCCACCGAATAACTGTGTACAGTACGAAAGTCAAAGGTATCATAGCCGAAATTAGCATAACATAACATAACCGAGTGCAACCTAACTAAACCTAACGTGTCGAGAATATTATTGCTGGCCTCCACAGTTCCAAGCAGAGAATATTAGAGAGCAGTAGAGCACAGGGGTCCTCCGAAGAGCAGACTATAGCACAAAGGTCACAGCTACCCCATCCTAACCTAACCAATCGTAACGAAGCCAAGCGTAACGTAGCTCAACCTAACAACCCGAGGCCACCACTGCCATCCTTCCCACAGCCAGGCAGAACATATTAGAACACAGGGTAGGGCAGAAATAGCCCGAATAGAAATGTATAGCACAAAAGTCAATGCTATCCTATCCTATCCTAGCCAACCGTAAC
>NW_016966034.1:0-1876 GCF_001483705.2 Eufriesea mexicana
AAGTTCCGTTAGGATAGCTTTGACTTTCGTGCTGTACACAGCTGCTAGGTGGTTTTCTGCCCTCCACTGCGCTGTACTCCAATTTGCTTGGCACCGGGGTGGCGTGCGATAGTTGTCGCGGCACGTTACGATGAGCATGGCCATGTCAAGTAAGGTTATACTAGTTTGGGTTAGGTTCCGGCATCTCTCATTTTTTCGCTGTACGCCGCGATTCTCTGGATTTCTGCGCTCCACTCTCCTCTAATATATTCTGCTTGGCTCTGGTGAGGACAGCAATAGTGGTGGCGGCACGTTAGTTTGTGTTTGGCTACGCTCGTAATGCTACGATTGGTTAGGTTTGGAAAGGATAGCTACGACATTTATGCTGTACGCTGATATGCGGATGATTTCTCCATTCTACTGTGCCCTAATATACCCTTCCTTGCTCTGCGGTGGCCAGAAATAGTGGCCGCGGCAGGTTAGGCTTTATTAGGTTACGTTTTGTTGGGCTATGTCAGCATGGCTTACGTATGCATAGCTTTGACCATTCGGATATACACTGCCATTTTATTGTCTTGTGCGCTCCATTCTCCTCCAATATGTTCTGCTTGGCGATGTGGAGGTCAGCAATATTGGTCTACGCACGTTAGGTTTTGTTATGTTTCGTTTTGGTATGCTACGTTTGGTTAGGTTCGAGAGGGTAAATTTGTGTTTTGTGCTATACACTGCTATTCGGTGGACTACTGCGCTCTAATGTGCTTTTGTATGCTCTGCCTGGCTCTGGCGAGGCCGGCAATAGTGGTCTCTGCACGTTAGGTTGAGTTAGGTTACTCTTTCTTATGGTATAATTGGTTAGGTTAGGAGAGGATAGCATAGACTTTTGCGATATACTCTGCTATTCGTTCAATTTCTGCGCTCCGCTGTTCTCTGATATGTTCAGTTTGGCTCTGGCAAAGAAGCAGTAGTTGTCTCGGCACCTTATGCTGAGTTGGCCTACGTTCCTTTGTGTGAGATTATGTTAGGCTAGATTTGGTTATCTTTGTCATTTGAGCTTCACAATTTAACGCCGCGGACTTGTTTGGTCTGCTGTGCTCTAGTATATTCTGCTTAGCCCACGCGAGAACAGCAATAGTGGCGTAGGTGTGTTAGGTGGGGTTAGGTTGCGTTTGGTTATGCCATGTCTGGCTAGGTTATGCTCGGGCAGATTTGACTTTTGTGCTATATACTGCTTTTCGGTGGATTTCTGCGCTCTACTTTGATCTCATATGCTCTGCTTTGCTCTGGCGTGCCCAGAATATGTGGCCGCGAAGCGTTAAGTTGTGTGAGGTAGTGCTTGGCTAGGTTAGGTTTGTTAGTGTTATCATAGTGTGTCTTTGACTTTTGTGCAGTACACTTAAGTGCGGCGCATTTCTGAGCACTACTGTGCTCTAGTGTATTCTGGTCGGCTCTGTGGAAGTCATCCATGGCTGTGTAGGCACGTTACGTCTGGTTGGGTCACGTTTGGCTATGTTATGTTTGATTAATTTAGGTTTGGATAACTATGACTGTTGCACTGTACACTGCTATTCGGTGGCTGTCTGCGCTGTGCTGTGCTCCAATACACTCTGCTTGGCTCTGGGGATGTCAGAGATAATGGTCTTGGCACGTGAGGCTTAACTAGCCAACGCTTGGCTAGGTTATGTTAGTTTGGTTTGGTATTTGCTAGCTTTGACATTCGTGTTTTGCACCGTCATTCGGTGGTCTTCTGTGCTCTCGTATGCTGTGAACTACTCTCGGAAGGCCAGCAATTGCATTCGCGGCTCCATAGATTGTCTTCATTTACGTTTGTGTATGTTACGATTTGTTAGGTTTGTAGAGCATTGCTTCGAATGTTCTGGTATACACTGAGGTTCTATGC
>NW_016966034.1:1988-2343 GCF_001483705.2 Eufriesea mexicana
GAGTTAGGTTAGGGTAGCTTTGACTTTTGTGCTTCAAACTGATGTTCCGTGTATTTCTGCGATCTACTGAGCTCTAATACGCCCAGCGTGGCTCTGAGGGGGCCACTAATAGTGGCCTCGGTACATTAAGTTGTGTTTAGCTACGTTTTGATAAGTTATGTTTTCATGGGTTAGGTGCGCATAGCTTTTACATTCGTGGTATACACTACTATTCGTTGGAATTCTGCGCTCTGCTGAGCTCCGGTATATTCCGCTTGACACTGGGAAGGACATTAATTGTGGCCTGGGCACGTTAGGTTGGATTATGTTGCGCTTGGCTATGATACGATTTGCTAGCATACGATAGAATAACTGC
>NW_016966035.1:0-418 GCF_001483705.2 Eufriesea mexicana
ACATTCCATTGCAACATAGTTATGTACTATCTCTTTTACATTCTAAATTTTAATTTTAGATTACAATATTTCATAACTACTGCACACAATAGGCTGCTCTCGAATCAGTAGGGCAATTATATTACAATTGAAGGTGCATATATGTACCAAAGTAACAGAAAAGCAGGTGCCTGTGAAATCGCTCTACACAGTATACTTTATTTGCCTATATTTCTGAAATTAGGCTGCTCGGTTAGATTTTTTCGGCATAACAGCGTAGAGTAATTTTTCCCTTAACGGAATCGGATATTTTTTTCCGGTTCCGAGCGTGCGTTTTCGAGAAATAGTGCTGAAAGTGTCAGTGGCTCTCAGATCCTGCTGCGCAATTTACTTTTTTAGCTTATATCTTTTGAATTAGGCTTTTTGAACCGGATTTTTT
>NW_016966036.1:0-220 GCF_001483705.2 Eufriesea mexicana
TAGCACGCCAATAGAATCTTTCCTCCTTATTTATGCAAGAAAATTAGCACACCACGATATAAGCGGAAAATACCAATAAAATTCAATTTTCCTGCCAGATTCTATAGCATTGCAA
Source organism: Eufriesea mexicana (assembly GCF_001483705.2). Classification (NCBI taxonomy): domain Eukaryota; kingdom Metazoa; phylum Arthropoda; class Insecta; order Hymenoptera; family Apidae; genus Eufriesea; species Eufriesea mexicana. The sequence goes on from NW_016966036.1 coordinate 116, forward strand.
TGGCTATAGCACGACAATAGAATCTTTCCACCTAAACATGGAAGTAAGTCAGCTCACAACGATATTAGTCGAAAATGTAAATAAAATTGAATTTTCCAGCCAGAT
>NW_016966036.1:252-697 GCF_001483705.2 Eufriesea mexicana
GGCCATTAGGATTCTCCCTCCTTACGTATACAATGGAGTTAGCTCACCACGATATTAGTAGAAAATCACAATAAAATTGAATTTTCCGGACAGATTCTATAGCATTGCAATGGCTGTAGCACGGCAATAGATTCTGTCCTCCTTATTTATGCAAGAAAGTAACTTCACCACGATATTAGTCGAAAGTGTCAATAAAATTGAATTTTCGTGCCTAATTCTACAGCACTGCAATGGCTATAGCACGCCAATAGTATCTTTCCTCCTCATTTATGAAAGAAAGGTAGCTCACCACATTAGTCGTAATTGTCAGTAAAACTGAATTTTCCAGCGAGATCCTATATCAATGCAATGGCTATAGCATGCCAATGGAATCTTTCCTCCTTATTTATGCAAGAGAGATGGCTCACTTCGATATAAGTCGAAAATGTCAATAAGGTTGAATTTC
>NW_016966037.1:0-946 GCF_001483705.2 Eufriesea mexicana
ATCCCCAGAGCCAAGCAGAGTGAATTAGGGCACAGTAGAGCGCAGAGATTCACCGAGTAGAAGTCTGTGGCACAAAAGTCAAAGCTACCGTGTCCTATCCTAACCTAACCCAAACTAAAAAAACGTAGCATAACCTTACCTACCGTGCCTAGACCACAATTGCTGGACTCCCCATCGACAGGCAGAACATATTAGAGGAGTGCAGAGGGCAGAAGTCCATCGAATGGCAGTGTGCAGGAGGAAAAGTCAATGCTGTCCTTACCTAACTCAAACTAACCTAATATAACCAAACGTAACGTGACCGAATCTAACGTGCCGAGACCACTATTACTGGACTCCCCAGAGACAATCAGAGCGTATTAAAGCGCAGTAGAGCGCAGAAGCCCGCGGCGTTGAATTGTAAAGCTCAACGACAAGGATAACCTAATCTAGAACATAGTCTAACCCAAAGGAACGTAGCCTAACTCACCTAACGAGCCACCGCCACTATTGCTGGCCTCCACGGAGCCAAGTGGAACACAGTAGTGAAGAGTAGGACGCAGAAATCCATAGAATCGCTGTGTATACAAGAAAAGTCGAAGCTACCCTAAACCTAACCCAACCCAACAGAACATCACCATACATAGCATAACTCAACCTAACGTGCCGGGACAACTATTGCTGTCATTCCCAGGTCCAAGTTGAGAATATTAGAGCACAGTAGGGCGCAAAAATACACCTAATAGCAGACTATAGCATTCAAGTCCAAACAATCCTCTCCTAACGTATCCAATGGTACCATAACCAAATGTGGCATAACTCAACATACCCTGCCGAGACCGCAATTACCGGCAATACCAGAGCAACGCTGAAAATACTAGAGCACTGTAGGGACCAGAAATCTACCTATTGTCGCACTATAGCACTAAAGTCAAAACTACTCTCTCCCAACCTAACTAATCGTTAC
>NW_016966038.1:0-985 GCF_001483705.2 Eufriesea mexicana
AGGTTTTACTATTGAGCTGTACACTGCTGTTCGGTGGATTTCTGCTTTCTACCGTGATCTAATGTGACCTGCCGGGCTCTGGGTAGGCCCGAAATTGTGTTCTAGGCACGTTAGGTTGAGCTACGCTACATTTCGTTCGGCTACGCTGGTTTGGTTTAGGTCTGCATAGCTTTGACTTTCGTGGTATACGCTGCTACCCGGTAGACTACTGCGCTCTGCTGTGCTCTATTACACTCTAGATGTCTCTGGGGAGGCCAGCAATAGTTGTCACGACACGTTAGGCTTAGTTAGGTTATGTTTGGTTATGTCAAGCGTGGATGGGTTAGGACACCATATCTTCGATTTTTCTGCTACACCCCGCGATTCTATGGATTTTTGGGTTCTACTCTCCTCTAATATGTTCTGCTTGGCTCTGGGCAGGCCAGCAATAGCTGTCGCGCCACGTTCGATTGAATTGGGTTACGTTTGGTTATGTCAGGAGAGGCAGGCATTGACTTTTGTGCCATGCAATGCCATTCGGTAGATTCCTGCACGCCGGTGCGCTCTAATATGTTCAGCTCGGTACCAACAATAGCGGTATCGGCTCGATACGTTGAGTCAGACTAGGTTTGGTTAGGTTAGGCTTGGACAGGTTAGTTTGGGCTATGTTCGACATTTGTGCCTTACTCTGCAATGCAGAGGATTCCTGCGCTCAACTGCGCTCTAATATGTTAAGCATTGCGCTCAGAGTGCCAGCATCAGTGGTATCGGCAGGTTACTATGAGTCAGGCTACGTTCGGTTATGTTAGGATAGGTCATGCTAGATTAGGATACCTTCGAATCTTGTGCTTTACACTGCAATGCGGCGGATTTCTGCGCTCTACTGCACTCTAGTGTATCCTGGTTGGCTCTGTGGGAGTCAGCAATTGTCGGTCTAGGCACATTAGGTCGAGTTATGTTATGTCCTCTTGTGTCATTTTTGGTAAGGTTAGGCAGGAATTGCTGT
>NW_016966039.1:0-825 GCF_001483705.2 Eufriesea mexicana
CCTATAGCACGCCAATAGAATCTATCCACCTTATATATGCGAGAAAGTTAACTCACCACAATATTAGCCGAAAATATGAATAAAACTGAATCTTCCAACCACAATGTACATCATTGCGATGTACATAGCACGCCAATAGAATCTACCCTGCTTATATAGGCAAGAAACATAGCTCAGCAAGATAATAGTCGAAACTGTCGATAGTATAAAACTTTCCAGCCAGATTCTATAGCATTGCAAAGCCTATAGCACGCCAATAGCATCTTTCCTCCTTACCTATGCAAGGCAGCTAGCTCACAACGAAATTAGCCGAAAATGTCAATAAAAATAAATTTTCCAGGACGATACTATAGCATGTCAATGTCAATAGCACGCCAGTGGAATATCTCCTCCTTATTTATGCAAGAAAGTTAGCTCATCTCGATACTAGTCGAAAATGTCAATAAAATTGAATTTTCCAGCCAGATTCTACGACATTGCCATCTCAATATGACTCCAAAAGGATCTTTCTTCCTTATTTATGCAAGGAAGTTATCTCACCACGATATTAGTCGTAAATGACAATGAAATTGAATTTTCCAGGACGATTCTATAGCATTGCAATGTCTATAGCACGCCAGTAGAACCTCTCCTACTTATTTATGCAAGAAAGTTAGCTCACCACGATAATAGTCGAAATTGTCAATAAAATAGAATTTTCCAGGAAGATTCTACTGCATTGCAATGTCTATAGCACGCCAATAGAATCTATCCTTCTTATATATGCGAGAAAGGTAGCGCACCGCAATATTTTTCGAAAATGTCAATAAAATTGAATTTTCCGGC
>NW_016966039.1:1125-2177 GCF_001483705.2 Eufriesea mexicana
AGATTTTTCCAGCCAGATTCTGCAGCATTGCAATAGCTATAGCACGCCGATAGATTCTTTCCACATTGTTAATGCAAGAAAGTTAGCTCACCACGATATTAGTCGAAACTGTCAATATAAATGAATCTGCCAGGCACATTCTATATCGTTGCAATGGTTATAGCTTGCCCACATAATCTTTCCTGCTTGTTTATGCAAGATAGTTAGCTCATCACGATATTAGTCGTAAATGTCAATATAATTGAAATTTCCAGCCAGATTCTACTGCATTGCAATGTCTATAGCACGCCAATAGAATCTACCCTGCTTATTTAGGGAAGAAAGATAGCTCACCACGATACTAGTCGAAACTGTCAATAATATTGAACTTTATAGCCAGATTCCATAGTATTGAAATGGCTATAGCACTCCAATAGAGCCTTTCGTCCTTATTTATGCAAGAAAGTTAGCTAATCTCGATATTAGTCGAAAATGTCTATAAAATTGAATCTGCCAAGCACATGCTATATCATTGCAATGGCTATAGCAGGCCAATAGAATCTTTCCACCTCATTATGCAAGAAGGGCAGCTCACCACAATATTAGTGGAAGATGTCAATAAAATTGTATTTTCCAGCCAGATTCTATAGCATTGCGTAGGCTATAGGAAGCCAATAGAATCATTCATCCTTATTTATGCAAGAAAGTTAGCTCACTACGACATTAATAGATAATGCCAATAAAATTGAATTTCCCAACCATATTCTATATCATTACAATGGCTATAGCACGCCAATACAATCTAAACTCCTTATTTATGCAAGATAGACAGCTAACCGCGATGTTAGTCGAAACTGACAATAAAATAGAACTTTCTAGCCAGATTCTAGTGCATTGCAATGGCTATAGTACGCCAATAGAATCTTTCGTCCTTATTTATGCATGATAGTTAGCTGTCCACGATATTAGTCAGATATGTCAATAAAATTGAGTTCTCCAGCCAGATTCTCCTGCATTGCAATGGCTATAGCACTCCAGAAGGATCTTTCCCCCTTACTTAGGGAAGGAAGTTA
>NW_016966040.1:0-554 GCF_001483705.2 Eufriesea mexicana
ATCGTGGTGAGCTAACTTTCTTCCATAAACAAGGAGGACGGAATTTATCGGCAAGCTATAACCATTGCAATGCCCCAGAATCTGGCTGGAAAGTTCAATTCTATTGTCATTTTCTGCTAATATCGTGGTGAGCTTACTTCCTGCCCTATGTAAGGAGGAATGATCCTTCTGTAGTTCTATAGCCATTGCAATGCAGTAGAATCCGGTTGGAAAGATCAATTTTATTAACATTTTCGACTAATGTGGTGAGCTAACTTTCTTGCAGAATCAAGGAGGAAAGATTATATTGGCAAGCTATAACCATTGCAATGCTCTAGAATCTGGCTGGGAAGTGCAATTTTATTGTCATTTTCGACTAATATAATATAATGGTGAGCTAACTTCCTTGCATAAGTAAGGAGGAAGGATCCTTTTGGCGTACTATAGCCATTGCAATGTTGCAGAATCTCTCTGGAAAATTCAATTTCATTGACATTTTCGACTAATATCGAGGTGAGCTAGCTTTCTTGCATAAACAAGGAGGAAAGCTTATATTAGCAAGCTATAACCATTGC
>NW_016966041.1:0-296 GCF_001483705.2 Eufriesea mexicana
TTAGTTATGTTAGGTTAGGTCTGGTTAGGTCACGATATCTTTGGCTTTTGTGCTATACATTGCCATTTGGAGGCTTTCAGCACTCTACTGTGCCCTTCAATATCTGCCTGATCCTGGGAGACGAGCATTAGTGGCTATGGCTCGATGGGGTGCGTTAGGATATGTTAGTAATGCTGAGATCGGTTAGGTTCGTGTTGGATACCTTCGACTTTTGTGCTGTACTACGCTATTCCGACGATTTCCACGTTGTACATCGCTTTGCTGTGATCTGCTCGAATCCGGGTGTCCATTAATTG
>NW_016966042.1:0-539 GCF_001483705.2 Eufriesea mexicana
TGGTGAATAGGTCTCCTAACGCCTTCAATCCAATGGCAAGTACAGCCATGAACTTGCCAGAGAGTAGGTCTATTCAAAATCTATAACCTGTTATAGTTTGGAAAATAGATCGCGTAACGCATTCAATCCAATGGCAAGTACAGCCATATTCTTGCCAGAGAATAAGTCTATTCAGAATCTATAACCTGTCATAGCTTGGTGAATAGTTCGCCTAACGCTATCAATCCAATTTCAACTACAGCCATCTACCTGCCAGAGGATAAGTCTATCCAAAATCTATAAGCTGTCACAGCTTGGTGATTGGATCGCATAACGCCTTCAATCCAATGGCGATTACAGCTTCCTACTTGCCAGAGAATGGGTATCTTCAAAATCTATAATCTGTTATAGCTTGGGGAATAGGTCGCCAAACGCCTTCAATCCAATGGCAAGAGCATACCTGACACAGAATAAGTCTATCCAAAATCTATAACCTGCTATAGCTTGGTAAATAGATCGCCCAACGCATTCAATCCAGTGGCAAGTACAGCCATCTTCTT
>NW_016966043.1:0-481 GCF_001483705.2 Eufriesea mexicana
TTACCGAATGACGGTGTATAGCACAAAAGTCTAAGCTGTCCTCTACACACATAACGAACCTTATCATTCAAAAACGTATCCTATCAAATCCTATGGAGCCGTAACTGATATTGCTGGCCTTCCCAGAGGCAAGCAGAATAAACTAAAGCACAGTAGAGTGCAGAAAACCGCCGCATTTCTGCGTAAAGCGCAAAATTCGAAGATACACTAACGTAACATGTCCTAACCTAACGCAGGAAAACGGAATCTATCACATCCTAAAGCGCCGCGGCCAGTATTGCTGGCCTCCAAAGGGCTAAGCAGAGCCTAGGAGAGGAGAACAGACCGCAGAAACCCATAGAATCGCAGTGTATAGCAGAAAAGTCGAAGTTATACAAACTTAAAGTACAAACTTAACCATAGCTAACGTAACATTACGAAACGTAGCATACCGTAACCTATCTTGGCGAGGCCAACATTAATGGTCTCCACAGAGCAAAGC
>NW_016966044.1:0-643 GCF_001483705.2 Eufriesea mexicana
ATGGCTATAGTAGGCCAATAGAATTCTTCCTCCATACGTATACAAGGGAGATAACTCACCACGGTATTAGACGAAAATGTCAATAAAATTGAATTTTCCAGTGAGATTCTAGGGCGTCGCTACGGCTATAGAACGCCATTAGTGTCTTTCCTCCACATTTATGCAAGCAAGTTAGTTTACCTGTATATTAGTCGAAAATGTCTGTAAAATTGAGTTTTCCAGCCGGATTCTATAGCTCTGCAATGGCTATAGCGCGCCAATAGAACCTTTCCTCCTTATTTATGCAAGAAAATTAGCTCACCACGATATCAGTCTAAAATGTCAATAGAATTGAATATTACAGATCAATGTAATTGAATTTTCCAGCGAGAGTATATAGCATTGCAATGGCTATAGTACGCCAATAGAATCCTTTCTCCTTACGTATGCTAAGGAGATAGCTCACAACGATATATGTCGAAAATGTCAATAAAATTGAATTTTCCAGGCAGATTCTATAGCATTGCAACGGCTACAGCACGCCAATTGAATTTTTCCTCCTTATTTATGCAACAAAATTAGCCCACCACGATATTAATCTAAAATGTAAATAAAATTCAACTTTCCAACCAGATTCTACAGCATTGCAATGGCTATAGTAGGC
>NW_016966045.1:0-556 GCF_001483705.2 Eufriesea mexicana
TTACGTTACGTCTGCTTATGATACGATTGGTTAGGTTAGAATATGTTAGCTACGACTTTTGTGTTTCGCGCTGCTATTCCATGAACGCCTGCGCTCTTCTGTGCGCTATCGCACTCCGCTTGTCTGCGTGGACGCCAGGCACTGTGCTCTCTTCTCGTTAGGTTGGGTTACGTTACGTTTGGTTAGGTTTGATTTGGTTAGGCTTGCTTAGGATAGCTTCGACTTTTGAGCTATACACTGCTATTCGAATTTCAACACTCTAGATTGCTCTGCTGTACTCTGCATAGCTCTCGTGAGGCCAGCAATGCCGGTCGTGGAACATCGGTATGGGTCACGTTACGTCTGCTTATGTTACGTTTTGATATGTTAGGATTGGCTATATTTGACTTTTGCGCAATACGCTGCTCTTCGGTGGATTTTTGCCCTCTAATGTGCTCTAATATGCTCTGCTTGTAGTAAGTCATGCCAGCTGTGGTGTTCTCGGCTTGTCGGATTGAGACCGGCTTCGCTTGGGTATGCTAGGCTTTGTCAGCTTAGGTTGGGGTACCTTTGACTT
>NW_016966046.1:0-966 GCF_001483705.2 Eufriesea mexicana
AGAACAACTTAGAGCGCAGTAGTCCACGGAATAGCAGTGAATAGCACAGATGTCAAAGTAGCCAACCCTAACCAATCCTAACGTAACACATACAAGCGTAGTCTAACAAAACCTAACATGAACAGAACACTATTGCTATCCTCCACAGTGAAAAGCAGAATGCACTAGAGCACAGTAGAGCGCAGAAATCCGCCGCATTGCAATGAATAGCACAAAGGCCGTAGATATCCCAAACTATCCTGACCTATCCTAACCTAACCGATCGTAGCATGACCCAATGTGACGTACTGCGACAACCGCTCGTGGCTTGCTCATAACCAAGCAGAGTGCAGTAGAGCCCAGTAGATCATAGGAACCCACGTGATAGCAGTGTAATGCACAAAAGTCGGAGTAGCCTATCCTAACCAAGCCAAACATAACATATTCATACCTAACGCAAACTAACATGAAGAGGCCTCTACTGCTGTCCTCCACAGAATCAAGAAGAATAATCTAGAGCGCAGAAATCCGCGGATAGCCGTATATAGCACAAAAGTCTAAGTTATCCTAACCAAACTACGCATGACCAGACCTAGCCAAACATAACATAACCCAGGCTTACTTGCCACGACCACGAATGTTCGACTCTCCAGGGTCGTGCTGAATGTATTAGGACAATGTAGGGCACAGAAATTCACGGAAATGCCGTGTGGAGCACGAAAGTCAAAGTCATCCCGACAAAACTAAATCTAACCTAACCTAACTCAAACTAACGTGCCACGTCATCCTTTGCTCGCCTCGACGGAGTCGAGCGGAAAATAGTAGAGCAATGCAAAGGGCGGGAATCCTCCTAATAGCAGTGTATTGGTCAAAAGTCGAAGAAGTCATAACCAAGTCCTCCGCACCTAACCCAACGAAACGTAGCCTAACACAAACTAACGTGCCGGAATTACTATTGCTGGCCACACCAAGGCCATGCAGAAAATG
>NW_016966047.1:0-600 GCF_001483705.2 Eufriesea mexicana
TGTAACGCATTGGTTATAGCGAACCAATAGAATCTTTGCTCATTATTTACGCAGAAAGTATTGCTCGCCACAATAATAGACGAGAATGTCAATAAAATTGAACTTGTCAGCCAGATTCTATTGCAATGCAATGGCTATAACAAACCAATGTTGTCTTTCCTCCTTATTTATGCGGAAAATCTTGATCACCGCAATATAGGCGAAAATGTCAATAAATTTGAACTTTTCAGTCAGATTCTATTGTCACGCAATGGCTATGGCTAACCAATAGAATCTTTCCTCCTTATTTACGCACGAAATTTGCTCTCAACGATATTAGTCGAAAATGACAATACAATTGAACTTTTCAATCTGATTCTATTGTAATGCTTTGGTTATAGCAAGCCAATAGAATCTTTCCTCCTTATTATGCAGAAAGGCTTGCTCGCCATAATATTAGACGTAAATGAAAATAAAATTGAACTCATCAGTCAGATACATCAGTCAGATTTTATTGCAATGCAATGGCTATAGCAAACCGATAGAGTCATACCTCACTATTTATGCGGAAAGATTGCTCACCGCAATATTAGACGAAAATGTCAATAGAATTGAACTTTT
>NW_016966048.1:0-640 GCF_001483705.2 Eufriesea mexicana
AAAATCTATAACCTATTATAGCTTGGTGAATAGATCGCCTACCGCCTTCAATCCAATGGCAAGCACAGCCATCCGATTGCCAGAGAATAGTTCTATTCAAAATCTATAACCTGTTATAGCTTGGTGATTCGATCGCCTGACGCCTTCAATACAATGGCAAGTACAACCATCTGCTGCCAGAGAATAGGTCTATTCAAAATCTATAACCTGTTATAGCTTGGTGATTCGATCGCCTGACGCCTTCAATACAATGGCAAGTACAACCATCTGCTGCCAGAGAATAGGTCTATTCAAAATCTATAACCTGTTATAGCTTGGTGATTCGATCGCCTGACGCCTTCAATACAATGGCAAGTACAACCATCTGCTGCCAGAGAATAGGTCTATTCAAAATCTATAGTCTGTTATGGCTTGGAGTATAGATCGCCAAACGCTTTCAATCCAATGGCAAATGCTGCCACCTACTTGCTTGACAATAGGTCTATTCAAAATCTATAACCTGTTATAGCTTGGCGAATGGATCGCCTAACGCCTTCAATCCAATGGCAGGTACAGCCATCTACTTGCCTGAGGATATGGCTATTCAAGATCTATAATCTGGTATAGCTTGGTGAATACATCGCCTAGCGCCTTGAATCCA
>NW_016966049.1:0-571 GCF_001483705.2 Eufriesea mexicana
GCTGTGTGCTCTAATATGCTCTGCTTTTCGCTGGGGATGCCAGCAGTAGATGTCTCGGCGCGTTGGATTGAGTTAGTCATCACATGTCTAGGTTAGGTTACGTCTGGTTATGTTAGGGTAACTTTGGCTTTTGTGCCTAGGACTCGTTTGCGAAGGATTGCTGCGCTCTCCTGTGCACTAGTGTACTCTGCTTTGTTTAGGGGATTTCAGCAATAGTGGTCCAGGCACGTTAGGTTCAGTTAAGTCACATTTGTTTGTGTCATGTGTGGCTAGGTTAGGATAGGATATCTTTGACTTTTGTGCTCTTCACTGCAATTCGGTGGACTTCTGCGCTCTGCTATGCTCTAGTATGCTCTGCATGGCACTGGGGAAGCCGGCAATAGTAGTGTCGGCATGACAGTTTGCGATAAGGTATGTTCGGTTAGGTTACGTTTACTATGTTTAGGTTCCTGTAGCTTCGATTTTTCTGATACACAATATACAATGCGATTTTAAGGATTCCTGCGCTCTACTCGCCTCCATTATACCCCGCTTCGCTCTGTGGAGGACAGCAATACCGGTCGCCGCAAGC
>NW_016966050.1:0-823 GCF_001483705.2 Eufriesea mexicana
TGGCTGAAAAACTCAATTATATTGTCATTTCCGTCTAATATTGTGTTGAGCTGACTCTTTTCCGTATATAAGGAGGAAAGATAACATTGGCGTGCTATAGCCATTGCATTGATATCCAATGTGTTTGGGAAATTCAGACTTATTGACATTTTCGTCTAACATCGTAGTGAGTCACCTATCTTGCATAAATAAGGAGGGATAATTCTATTGGCGTGCCATAGCCATTGCAGTGATACTGAATGTGTTTAGAAAATACAATTTTAATGACATTTTCGAATCATATCGTGGTGAGCTACCTTCTTTGCATAAATGAGGAGCAAAGATCCAATTGGCGTGCTATAGCCGTCGCAATGCTGTAGAATCTGGCTGGGAAGGTCAATTTTGTGGACATTTTCAACTAATATCGTGGTGAGCTAACTTCCTTGCGTAAGTAAGGAGGAAAGATGCTTTTTGAGTGCTATAGCCAATGCAATGATATAGTTTGCGTCTGCAAAATACAATTTTGTGGACATTTTCAACTAATATCGTGGTGAGCTGACTTCATTGCGTAAGTAAGGAGGAAAGATGCTTTTTGAGTGCTATAGCCAATGCAATGATATAGTTTGCGTCTGCAAAATACAATTTTGTTGCCATTTTCGACTAATATCGTGGTGAGCTAGCTTTCTTGCATAAAAAAGGGGATAAGATACAATTGGCGAGATGTAGCCACTGCAATGCTTTAGAATGTGGCTGAACAACTCAATTATATTGACATTTCCGACTAATTTTGTGGTGAGCTAACTTTTTTGCATAAATAAGGAGGAAAGATAATATTGGCGTGCTA
>NW_016966051.1:0-792 GCF_001483705.2 Eufriesea mexicana
TGCTCTACCATACACTGCTCGACTCCGGGGTGGCCAGTAGCGGTGGTCTCGGCACGTTAGCTTTTGTTAGGCTACGTTAGGTTAGGTTCGTTTGCTTGTACACTGTCGTTATGTGAATCTCTGCGCCTTACTGTGCTCTACATTATTCTGCTTGGCCGTACGGCGTCCAGCAATAGTGGTCGCGTTACGATATGTTGAATTAGGCTTCACTTGGTTTGGTTACATTCTTTGGGGCTACGTTTGAATAGCTTTGACTTCCCTGTTATACTCTGCGATTATTTGTATTTCTGCTGTTTTCTCTCCACAAATATATTCCGCTTGGACGCTGGGCGGCCAGTAATAATGGTCGCGTCACGTTAGTTTGAGCTATGGTACGCATGGTTACGTTATGATTGGATAGCTTTGGAGGGGTTGGACATGACATTTGCGCTATACACTGCTATTCGGCGGATTCCTGCAATCTACTGTGCTCTAATATGTTCAGCTTGTCTCTGGGACGGCCAGAAATATGGGTATAAGCACGTTACGTTGAGTTATGTTACGTTTGGTTAGGTTAGGTTAGGTCAGGTTGGGTTAGGATATCATTGACTTTTGTGATTTACACTGCGATGCGGCCGATTCCTGCATCCTGCTGTGCTCTAATACGCTCTGCTTGGCTCTAAGGAGGCCAGTAACAGCGGTCTCGGCACGTTAGGTTCAGTTACTCCACGTCTGGTTATGTTAGGATACCTTGGGTAAGGCCTGGGTTGCTTTGACTTTCGTGGTATACAGTGTTATGCGTTGGATTTCTGC
>NW_016966052.1:0-1447 GCF_001483705.2 Eufriesea mexicana
TCCTGTGATATAATGTGCTCTATTATACTGTGCTTGGCTTCGTGGGCCTGCAGCAATGGTCGCGGCACGTTATGTTGAGTCATTCTACGTTCCATTAGGATATATAAGACCTGGATACGTTAGGATATCTTCGGCTTTTGTGATGTATACTGCTATCCGCGAATTTCTGCGCCCTACTGTGTTCTAATATTTCCTGCATGGATCTGGGGTGGCCAGCAATGGCCGTCTCGGCACGTTGGTTTATGTTAGGTTGCGTTTGATTAGGTTCGGCATTGGTTTAGCTCGATCAGGTTAACTAAGGTGTTCGTGCTGTACACTGCGATTCGGAAGAATTCGGTGATCTACTGTGCCGTTCTATATTGCGATGAGCCTTGGCAATGTCTGCAATATTGGTCTCGGCACATTATGTTGAGATGTGCGTATATTGGTTAGGTTAGATTTCGTCAGGTAGGATTCGGCTCTCTTCGACTCTTTCGCTACACGCTGAAATGAGGAGTATTTCTGCGCCCTGCTGTGCTCTAGTATGTTCTGCATGCCTCTGTAGGTAACAGCAGTAGTGGTCTCGGCACGTTAGTTTGAGATAGTTTACGCATTCCAAGGTATGGTTGGAATAATATAGGTTAGAATATTTTCGACTTTTGCGCTTTTCACTGCAGTGCGGTGGAATTCTGCATTCTACTGTGCTCTAGTACATTCTGCTTAACCCTGTGGTGGCCAGAAATTGCTGTCTCGTCATGTCAGGATGGGTTTGGTTACGTTTGTATATGTTACGTTTTGCTAAGTCAGGACTTGCTACTCCATCCTTTGTGCTTTACACTTCCATTCGGCGGATTTCTGAGTTCTAGTGCGCTCTAATATGCTCTGCATGGCTCTGCGGCGGCAAGTAATAGGGGTCTCGGCGCGTTAGGCTGAGATAGGCAACGTTTCGTTAGGTTAGGTGGGGAAGGTTCGGGAAGGATTTCTTCGACTCTTGTGCCATACCCTGCTATTCGGAGGATCTCTGGTTTCTACTGTGCTCTAACATTTTCTGCTTCTCCCTGATAGTGCCTGCAATTATGTTCTCGTCATGTTACGTTGTGTTGCATAACGTTTGGTTAGGTTAGGATACGTGAGCTTAGGTCAGGTTATGTTTGACGTTTGCGGAATACACTGAAATGCGGTGGACTTCTGCGCTCTAGTGTGATCTAGTATGTTTCGCTTGGCTCTGGAGAGCGCTGCAATTGCGGTCGCGGCACGTTGTGTTCTGTGGGGCTATGATTGGTAAGGTTAGGTTATGTCAGGTATAATTTCGTTATCTTCGACTTTTTCGTTATGCACTGCAATGTGGTGTACCCTGCGCACTACCGTGCTCTAGTACATTCCGCTTGCCCCTGTGGAGGCCGGAAAAAGTGGCCTCGTCGTGATAGGTTGCGCTATGTTACATTTGGATGTGTTACGTTTGGTTACA
>NW_016966053.1:0-539 GCF_001483705.2 Eufriesea mexicana
AACGCAACCGAACGTATTCCAACACAACCTAACGTGCTGCGAACACTATTGCCGGCCTGCCGAGTGCGGAGGAGCGGAATGCATCACAAAGGTCTAAGATACCCTATCTTAACGTACCAAAATTTAACATAACAGAACGGAGCCTATTACAGCCTAACACGCCACCACCAATATTGCTGTCATCCCCAGGTACTAGCAGAGGCTTGTAGAGCAATGCGGAGCGCAGATATCGACCGAACAGCAGTGTAGGGCACAAAAGTGTAAGTTACTTTATCCAGACCTATCCTAAGCTAGTCAAGACAAACGTAACGTAGCACAACCTAACGTGACGAGACCACTGTTACTACCCTCCACAGAGCCAAACTGAACGTATTAGAGGAGAGCAGAGTGCAGGGATGCATAGAGTCGCAGTGCATAGCACAATAGTCGAAGCTACCCTATCCTAAAAATACTCAACATAACCGAAAGTAGCTTAGTTCAACTTAACGTGCCGAGATCACTATTGCTTGCCTCCCCAGAGCAAGGCAGAATATACTACA
>NW_016966054.1:0-683 GCF_001483705.2 Eufriesea mexicana
TCTTTTCTTTGTTTTAAAAATTTGTAAGAGTTTATAGGAGCTTGTAAGAATATAAGGAAAGCTGCGAGCTGCTGTTCTGTACCAGGAATAAAGCTTCCAGTGCAAAGGGTTAATCGCGTAGGAACGTAAATACGAATCTGTAGATTTATCAGTGGAATTTAATTAAATTTAAATTTTCTTTCCTAATTATTGGGATTATGGGTGTTGCATGACTAATCACTCGTTGGCCTTTAGTCACTAGAAGGACCTGGCTGATAAACGCAGGCCAATTTCAGAGTCCAAAAACAATTGACTCGTTCCCACTTTCTCTAAGGGCCAATGGTCTTCACCCCACAAAAATTAACATTGTATAAGCAGTCACAAAATTTGCGAAAAGTCAGTTTCAGTACAGTTTCAGTCCAGTTCCAGTTTCAATTTCCGTTTTGTTTCTATCCTCTATTTGCCTGCGATCCTTCTTGGTGCTGGGGCTTCTGCAGATGATCTTGACCTCTGGTCCCAGTTCATACACCGGATGGATAGTTTTTCAGTGTCTCCAACGACGCCCTTTATTCTTAACTCGAATCCAATTGAAATTGGCACCCACACTCAGTGAGGATTAGCAGCTGAGATTTCGCAGAGTCGTCGAGTATCCCGCTTCTGACACCAAATTTATGTTGGAACCCGGATTTCAATATACAACGAAA
>NW_016966055.1:0-229 GCF_001483705.2 Eufriesea mexicana
CAGTAAAATTGAATTTTCCTGCCAGAGTCCATAGCATTGCAAAGGCTACAGCACGCCAAAAGTATCTTTCCCCTTACTTAAGCAAGGAAGTTGGGTCACCACGATATTAGTGGTAAATGTTAATAAAATTGAATTTTCCATGAAGATTCAATAGCTTTGCAATTCATACAGCACGCCAATTGAATCTTTCCCCCCTATTTATGCAAGAAAGTTAATTCACCTTATTAGT
>NW_016966056.1:0-588 GCF_001483705.2 Eufriesea mexicana
ATAAATAAGGAAGAAATATCCTATTTGCATGCTATAGCCATTGCAATGCTATAGCACCTGGCTAGAAGATTCAATTTTATTGACATTTTCAGCTAATACTGTGGTGACCTAACTTTCTTGGATATATAAGGAGGATAGATTCTACTGTCGCTGTACTCATTGCGATGCTATAGAATCTGATGCTATAGAATCTGGTAGGAAAGTTCATTTTTATTGACATTTTCGACTGATATCTTGGTGAACTACGTTTCTTGCATAAATAAGGGTGAAATATACTATTGGCTTGCTTTAGCCATGGTAATGCTATAGAATATGGCAGGAAAATTCAATTTTATTCACATTATGGACTACCATCGTGGTGACCGAACTTTCTTGCATATTGAAGGAGGAAAGTTTCTACTGGCGTGCTATAGCCATTGCGCTGCTCTAGAATCTTGCTGGAAAATACATTTTTGTTGACATTCTCGACTGATATCTTGGTGAACTATGTTTCATGCAAAAATAAGTGTGAAATATGCTATTGGTTTGCTATAGCCATGGTAATGCTATAGGATCTGGCTGGAAAATTCAATTTTATTTACATTATCG
>NW_016966057.1:0-328 GCF_001483705.2 Eufriesea mexicana
CGATAGGGACGCGCGATTTCCTCGGCGGACACCGCGCGTCGTCGACGACGCGTCCGAGTGTACTGGCGCCGGGCGAGCACGCAAAGCTCCCGGAGCTGCGCGATTTCAGCCGACCATCAGTGCACTGCACCCCGCGAAGGTGGCTCCTTCATGCGCGGCATGGCGACGTCGCACGCGCGCGTCATAGCAGCCCTTAGCCGCTCCGCCCCAAAGCTTGCTTCGTCGTATTCGCGCCCGAGAGCCCCATCCGCCCAGGTGACAACCAGGACGGCCGCGGCGAAGAGGTCGCTGTCGAGGCGCCCGAGCGCCCATCGCGGCGCGGTGGTGT
>NW_016966058.1:0-365 GCF_001483705.2 Eufriesea mexicana
GAACAGAGCCTAGAAGATCAATGTAGAGCGTAGAAATCCACCGAATAGTCGTGTATAGTATAACAGTCAAAGCTATCCTATATGTACCTAACCAAACGTAACGTAACAAGGAGTAACTAAGCACAACCTACCGTGTCACGATCGCAAGTGCTGGTCTGGTCAGAGTCAAGTAGGGTATAGTACAGCAGTACGGAGCGCAGGAATCCACCGAATAGCAGTATAAAGCACTAAAGTCTAATCTATCCTGTCCTAACCAAGCCGAACGATACATACCCGAAAGCAACATAGCTCAGACTAACGTGCGATAATACTATTGCTGGCATCTCCAGAGCCAAGCAGTACATGTTCGAGCAATGTAGAGCGCA
>NW_016966059.1:0-480 GCF_001483705.2 Eufriesea mexicana
ACAGCGCATTGGATCACAGAAATCCACGTAATATCTGTGTAAATCACAAAAGTCGGCGTAGGATATCCTAACCTTGCCAAACGAAGCACATGCAAACGGAGCACATCTAAACCTAGCTCAACGCGACCGATACTGCTGGCCTCTCCAGCGCCAAGCAGAACATACTACAGCACAGCTACAAACATATCCGGACCTAGGCTCATCAAACCTAACCTATCCAAACGTAGTGTAACACCACAGAACATGACGAGAGCAATATTGGATGACTTGCCATAGTCAAGCAGGGATTGTTAGAAATCATTGGATAGTAGAAATCCACCGAGTAGCACTGTATACCGCAGAAGAAAGGGCTACCCTTTCCTAACCTAAGCAAACGAAACGTAAGCACATGTAACCTACATGAACCTTACGCGACGGGACCGCTATTGCTGGCCTGCACAGATCCAAGCAGCATGAACTAGGGCACAGCAGATCGCAGGA
>NW_016966060.1:0-875 GCF_001483705.2 Eufriesea mexicana
GGACCACTATTACTTGTCACGCCACAGACAAGCAGAACATGTTAGAGAGCTGTAGGGCGCAGAAATCCACCGAATAGCATTGAATGGCACAAAAGTCTGAGATACTGTCTCCCAGCATAAACGAACATGACATATGCAAACGTATCCTTAATAAACCTAACGCGCCGAGAATACTATTGCTGGCCTCCCCAGAGCCACCCAGATTACATTAGAGTGCAGTACAGCGCAGAAATCGTTGGATAGCAGTGTATAGCACAGATGCCTAAAATACCCTATCCTAACCTTACCAAGCGCAACACGATCGAACGTGTCATAGCTCAAACTAACGTGCCTAGAGAACTAATGCTGGCCTCCACAGAACCGAGCAGAATACACTAGAGCACAGCAGAGGGCAGAAATCCAACGCTTTGCAGTGTATAGCACAAAAGTCAAACATACCCAGACATAACTTGGCAGAACGTAGTGTAACACAACACAACGCGACGAGACCAATATTGCTGGACTCGCAGAGACAAGCAAAGCATATTACAGAGGATTAGGCCTCACAAACACGCCGAATAGCAGTGAATAGCACAAGATACAGAGTTGCCTATCTTAACCTGGAAAAACGTAGTATATCCTGACTTTGCCCAACACAAACTAACATAACGAGACCTCCACTGCTGCCCTCCACAGTGACAAGCGGAAAGTACTAGAGGGCAGTACAGCGCAGGAATCGACGGAACTGCTGTGAGTAGAAAAAAACCAGAATATTTTCTAACATAGCCTGACCTAATCCAACCTAACCGAACGCAGCAGAATCCGATATGCCATGCCGTGTCCATTGCTCCTGACCGCGCTAGGGCAAAGCAGAATGCAGCAGAGCGCAGTAGATC
>NW_016966061.1:0-640 GCF_001483705.2 Eufriesea mexicana
AAGCCAAACGTAACCTAACCCAGCCTAACGTGCCAAGAACAATATTGCTGGCCTCCCCGCAGCCAAGCATTATATACTAGAGCACAGTAGTGCGTAGACATCCACTGAATTGCAGGGTATCGCGCAAAAGTGAACGAAACTCTAACCTAATCTGAACTAACCTAAGCCAACCAAACGTGGCGTAACTCAGAGTAACGTGCCGACGGCACTGTTGCTGGCCCCCACAGAGCCAAGCAGCATATACTAGGGCAAAGTAGAATGCAGAAACTTGCCGCATTGCAGTGTATAGCACAAAAGTTAGAGGTAAACTAACATTACCTGGCCTGACGTAACATTACAAAGAGTAGCCAAACACAACCCAAAGCACGGACACCACTACTGCTGGCCTCCGCAGAGACACGCAGAATACACTAGAGCGCAGTAGAGCGCAGAATTCAGCCGCGTTGCATTGTACAGCAGAAAGGTCGAAGGTATCATAACATAACCTAACCTAACCTAACATAAGCGAACGTAGCCTAACCGAAAATAACGTGCCGCTTCCACCGCTTCTGGCCTCCCCAGAGCCTAAGCAGAATAGAATAGAGCACAGTAGATCGTAGGAATCCACCGTACAGCAGTATACAGCACGAGAGTCAAGTCA
>NW_016966062.1:0-297 GCF_001483705.2 Eufriesea mexicana
CGGAGCTATGGATGTGTGAATGTATGAATGGATGGATCTATGATCGGATGGATTTATGGATTGCTGGATGAATGGATTTACGGGTGGGTAGATGGATGGACGTATGTACGGATGTGTGTATAGATGAATGTGTGGATGTATGCATGTAAGGATGTATGTATGTATGTATGTATGGATGTATGTCTAGATGTATGTACCGTTGTATGGATGTATGGATGGATGGATTTATGGATGTGTGGATGTATTAATGTACGGATGGGTGGATGTATGGATGGATGGATTTATGGATGTGTGGAT
>NW_016966063.1:0-859 GCF_001483705.2 Eufriesea mexicana
TGGATGGATGAATGTATGGACTGATGACCGTATGGACGGATGGATGGATGGATGTGTTGAGGTGTGCATGAACGGATATAGGGATGGAAGTATGTACGGAAGAATGGATGTATGGATTGATTGAGGTATGGATTTATGTATGGATGGATGTATGAATGTATGAATGGATGGATGTATGCATGTATGGATGTATGGATTGTCTGTATGTATGGACGTATGGATATACGTATTTATGGATGAACGGATGTATGGATGTATGTATGGATGGATGGATGTATTGATGTATGTATGTATGTTTGGATGGATGGATGGTTTGCTGGATGGATGTATGGATGGATAGATGTATGGATCGATGGACGTATGGATGGGTGGATGTATGGATGGATGAATGTATCGAAGGGTGGACTTATGGATGGATGTATGTGCGGATGGACGGATGTATGGATGCATGAATGTATGGATGGCTGGGTCTATGGTTGGATGGATTTATGGATGGGTGGATGAGTACGGTTGTGTGTATAGATGAATGTATTGATGT
This sequence comes from Eufriesea mexicana, assembly GCF_001483705.2. NCBI lineage: Eukaryota > Metazoa > Arthropoda > Insecta > Hymenoptera > Apidae > Eufriesea > Eufriesea mexicana. Next base: position 539 of record NW_016966063.1, read on the forward strand.
ATGGGTTTATGGATGTATGGATGTACGGATGTATGGATGTGTGAGTGTACGAATGTGTGGATGGACGAATGTATGGATGCAAGGATCTCTATATGTATGGATGTATGGAAGGCTGGATGTATGAGTGGATGGATGTATGGATGGATGGATGTATGGATGCATGTATGGATGTGTATATGGATGTATGCATGGATGTATGCATGGTTGTATGGATGGAGGTATGGATGTATGCATGTATGGATGTATGCATGTATGGATGTACGTATGTATGAATGTATGGATGTAAGAATGTATGGATGTATGCATGTATGGATGTATGGA
>NW_016966064.1:0-871 GCF_001483705.2 Eufriesea mexicana
CGATTCGTTGGGATACGTTTACATGTGTTAGGCCTGGAGATCCATGAATTTTGTGACATACATACGATTCTATGGACTTCTGCGCTCTACTATCCTCTGATATGTTCTGAACGTTTCTGGGGAGGCCAGCATTAGTGGTCGCTGTACGCTAGGCTTAGTTCTGCTACGTTTGGCTACGTTAAGGTTGTATCTATTAGGATAGGGTAGCTTCGACTTTTGCGCTATATACTGCTATTCATTGGAAATCTGTAACCAAATGTGCTCTAATATGCTATGCTTGGCTATGGACAGGCCAGCAATATTGGTCTCTTCACGATATGTTAAGCTACACTACGTTCGGTTATGTTAGATTGTGTCCGGTTAGGTTGCGGCGCCTACGGCCTTTGTGCTGTTCACTCCAATGCGGTCGGTGTCTGTGCTTTACTGTGCTCTAGATCATTCTGCTCCTCCCACGCCAGCAACAGTTGTCTCGATATGTCCGGTTGATTTAGGTTTCGTTTGGGTACGTTACGTTCGGCTAGGTTAGGATACGCTACTTTGACGATTGTGCTGTACACTGCTGTTCCGTGGATTTCTCTTATCTACTGAGCTCTAATACGTTCTGCTTGGCTCTGTGGTGGCCGGTAACGGTCGCGGCACGTTAGGTAGAGTCATGTCACGTTTCGTTAGGGCGGATTAGGAAGCTTGGTTAGAATTTCTTCATCCTGTGTGCTATACACTGCTGTCCGGTTGATTTCTGCTCTTAACATTAAACAGTAACATTAAACTATGTATGCTTCTGGACACAGGGAAGGAGGGCAATAGTGGTCGTGGCATGTTATTTTGAGTTATATTAGGTTTGGTTACGTTAGGTTAGGTTAAGTTTGGTAAA
>NW_016966065.1:0-516 GCF_001483705.2 Eufriesea mexicana
CAAGCTATAACAGATTATATATTTTGAATAGGCCTATTCTCTGGCAAGTAGACGGCTGTACCTAACATTGGATTGAAGGCGTTTCGCGATCTAATCGCCAAGCTGTGACAGCTTATAGATATTGAGTAGACTTATTCTCTGGCAAGTAGATGCCTGTGCTTGCCATTGGATTGAAGGCGTTATGCGATCTATTTTCCAAGCTATAACAATAGGTTCTGAATAGACATATTCTCCGGCAACTAGGTGGCTGTACTTGCCATTGGATTGAAGGCGTTAGGCGATCTACTCACCAAGCTATAACAGGTTATAGATTTCGAATAGGCCTATTCTCTGGCAAGTTGATGGCAGTACTTGCCATTGGATTGATGGCGTTAGGCGATCTATTCACGAAGGTATAAAGGGTTATAGATTTTGAATTGACCTATTCCCTGCCAACGAGATGGCTGCTCTTGTCATGGGATTGAAGTCGATATGCGATCTATTCGTCGAGCTATAGCAGAATATAGATCTTCAATA
>NW_016966066.1:0-1241 GCF_001483705.2 Eufriesea mexicana
CATTGCTGTCTTCCTAGAGACTAGCAGATGCTAGTAGAACAGTGCAGCGCACAGATATCGAAAGAATAGCGGTATATGGCGCAGAATTCAAAGCTATCCTAACCTAACCCATCGGAACGTAGCCAAGCCAAGCGCAACATAACTCAACAGAGCTCGCCGAGACCACCATTGCTGGCCTCCACAGAGCCGCGCAGAGCATAGAACACAGAAGAGAGCAGAAGTCCACCGCATAGCAGTGAGTAGCACCAAAGTCAAAGCCACCGTTGCCTAACGCATCGCAACATAACTTAACCAAGCGTAATATAACTTAACCTGACGTGCGGCGGCCACTATTGCTTGCCAACCGAGAGTCAGGCAGAGCATATAAGAGAAATTTAAGGTGCAGAAATACACTGAATTGCAGTTTATAGCACGAAAGTTCAGGCCAACCGCTCTGGTCTGAACCAAACGTAACATATCCGAACGCAACGTAACTCAGACTGACGTGGCGAGACCAATACTACTGGCCTCCCCATAGACAAACAGAATATACTGAAGCACAGTAGAGTGCAGAAATCCATCGAATTCCAGTGTATGACACATGAGTCGAAGCCATCCCAAACAAACTTAGCCCAACCTGACCTAACCAAACGTAACATAGCCTAACATTACGAGACGCGACTACTACTTCTGGAATTCCCAGTGCAAAGCAGGGTATATTAGAGCACAGTAGAGCGCAGAAATACAACGCACAGCAGTGTACAGCACAAGAGTCGAATCGCGCATAGCCTAACTCATCCAAATATAAACAAGGTACTAAAACCAAACCTAACCAAACACAGCCTAACTTGCCCAGGCCACTGTTGCTGCCCTCCACCGCGCAGAGCGGAATATAGTAGAGCACAGGCGAGCGCAGTAATTTGGCGCAATGGAGTGCAAAGCACAAAAGTCTAAGGTATCCTAACCTAACCTGTCATAACTTAACCTAGACAAACGAAGCCTAATTCATCCTAACGCGCCGAGAACACAATTGCTGGCATCTCCAGCGCCAACCAGGGCATATGAGAGCGCAGTAAAGCACAAAAATCTGCCAAAGAGCAGTGCAAAGCACAGAAGTCAAAGCTAACCTACCATAACCAACAAAAATCTGCCGAAGAGCTGTGCAAAGCACTGAAGTCAAAGCTAACCTACCCTAACCTAACCAAACGTAACATAACTCAATCAAACGTGCCGCGACCACTATTGATGGCCAACGCAGAGAC
>NW_016966066.1:1723-8631 GCF_001483705.2 Eufriesea mexicana
TGCCTTGCAAACTATTGCCGGGCTCCCCATTGCAAAGCAGGGCATATTGTGTGAGAGTGGAGCCTAGAGGTCCACAGAATGGCTGTGCATAGCACGAAAGTCAGAGATATCCTAACGTAACACAAACAGACCCTACCTAGCCAAACGTGACCTAACAGGACCTAACGCTCCGAGACCACTGTTTCTGTTCTCACCAGAGTCGAGTAGATTAGAGTAGAGGAACGGAGGGCGCAGAAACCCACCGAAGAGCATTGTATGACGCAAAAGTCGAAGAAATCCAATCGTAACCTGTCCAAACGTAACATAGCCAAACGTAACCTAACTCATCCTACCTGTCTACACCACTATTGCTGACCTCCGCAGAACAGAGAAGAATATACTAGAGCACAGGAGTGCGCTGAAGCTAGCCGCCCTGAAGTGCAACGCGCAAAAGTCAATGATATCCTAACCTAACCTGACATGGCTTAACCAAGCCTAACGCAGCCTAACACAACCTAACGCGCCGAGACCACAATTGCTGGCATCCACGGCACCAAGCATAGCCTATGAAACGACAGTAAAGCGCAGTAATCCACCGAATGGCACTGTACAGCACAAACGTCTAAACTATCCTATCGTAACCAAACCAAACGTAACATAACCTAACGCAACCCAACTCAGCCTAACGCGGCAGTAATGCTACTACTGGAATACCTAGGGCCCATTAGAGCATATTAGAGCAACGTAGAGCGCATAAATCCACAGAATATCGTTGTATAGCGTAAAACTCAACGCCATCCTGCCATAACCTTACCAAACGCAGAATAACTAAACCTAACGAGCGGAGAACACTATTTATGGCCACCACAGGGCCGAGCGGAACATGTGAGAAGACAGTAGAGCGCAGAAATTCTCCCAGTAGCAGTTTTTTAGCACAAAAGTCTAAGCCACCCTGGTCAAACGTAACCAAACTGAAGCTACCGTGCCACGACCGCCGTTGCTGGCCTCTCCAGAGTAGATTAGGGTATAGCAGAGCAAGGAGGAGCGTTGAAATCTCCCGAATAGCAGTCTACAGCACAACAGTCACACCTAGCATAGCCTAACATAACCAAACATAGCATAACCGGACATAACGTGACACAAACTAATCTGCCTAGACCACAGTTACTGAACCCCCAGAGCAAGTCCGAAGATATTAGAGCACAGTGGAGCTCAAAAATACGTCGTACAGCAGAGTACAGCACAAAAGTACTAGCCATCGTTTCCTAACCTAACAAACGTTAAAATAACCGCACACATCATATCTCAGGATAACGTGCCACGGCCAATATTGCTGGGCTGCACAGATACGGACAGAGTATAGTAGGGCACAGTAGAGTGCAGAATTCCAGCTTATAACAGTGTACAGCACAAAAGTCAATGCTACCTTATCCTAACCTAACCAAACGTAACCTAACGAAACGTAGCCTAACTCAACCTAGCGAGCCGATACCGCAATTCCTGGCTTCCCTAGTGCCATGCAGAACATATTAGAATGGAGTAGGGCGCAGAGATCCACCGAATAGCAGTGTATTGCACAAAAGTCGAAGCTATCCTCTCCTAACATATTAACGTAATATAACCAAACGAAAAGTAACTTAACCCAACGTGCTGAGACCACTGCCGCTAACCTCCCCAGAGCCAAGCAGAATATACTACAGCACAGTAGAGCGCAGAAATCCGCCGCTTTGAAGTGTATAGCAGAAAAGTGAAGTATAGCCTATCCCAACCTAACCTGACCCATCCAAACGTAACCTAGCACAACCTAACGTGCCTAGCCAACTTTTTCTGGGTTCCCCATCTCTAAGCAGGGCATATTAGGTTAGTGTAGAGCGCGCAGCTCCATAGAATGGCAGTGCATTGCACGAAAGTCAAAGATATCCTAACCTAACGTAAGCCAACCTAACCTGACCAAACACAACCTAACACAGCATAACGCGCCGCCGCGACTGTTTCTGGAGTTCCCAGAGAAAGGCAGGGAATATTGTATCACATTGGAGCGCAGAAGCCCACCGGAAGGCTGTGTGGAGCGCAAGAGTCATAGCAATCATAGCCAAACGTAGCAGAGCCTAACACAACCAAGCGTAGCGTAACTCAACCTAACGTGCCTACACCACAATTGCTAACCTCCCCACAGCAAAGCAGAGTATATTATAGAACAGGAGAGCGCAGAAACCTTTCGCAATTTTGGGAAGGCACAAAGGTCATGGACATCCTAGCCAAATCTATCTTAAGCAAGCCAAGACAAGCGTAACACAGCTCAGGCTAGCGTGGCGAGACCACTATTGTTCGCATCCGCACAGATAACCGGAACATGCCAGAGCACAGTAGAGCACAGAAATCCACCGTACAGGGGTGCATTGAACAAAAGTCAAAGACGTCCTAATCTAACGTGACATACCCTAACCTAGCCAAACGAAGCCTAACTCAACGTAACGTGCCGAGAACACCATTGCTGGCGTCCACAGCGCCAAGCGGGAGGTATTAGAGCACAGTAAAGCGCAGAAGCCCATCGAATAGCAGCGTATAGCGCAAGAGTCAAAGCAATTCTGTCCTAACCCAACCTAACATAACGTAAGCAGACGTAACCAAACCAAACCTGACGCGGCGCGAGATCTATTGCTGGCCTCCCGAGGCTCGAGCGGAGTATAATAGAGCAACGTAAAGTGTAGAAATCCAACGGACAGCAGTGCATAGCACAGAAGTTAAAGCTATCCTTTCCTACACTAGCAATACGTAACATAGCCAAACGTATACAACTCAAAGTAACACGCCGCGACCACCATCGCTGGCCACCCCAGATTCGAGTTGAGTGTAGCAGAGCAGAGTAGAGCGAAGAATTTCTCCGAATAACAGTATAAAACACGAAAGTCAAAGCTGACCGAACCCCACCCAGACAAACATTTCCCAACCAAACGCTGCCTAGCCCAAGCTAACATGCTGTGACCACTATTGCTGGCCTACCCAGCGATATGCAGAACATATTATGGGAGAGTAGGGCCCAGCAATCCATGGAACCGCAGTGCACAGCAGAATAGTCAATTATATCCGAACCTAACCCAAACTAACGTAACTTAACCTTACGTGCCGCAACCACGTTTGCTGGCCTCCCCAGCGATATGTAGAACGTATTACAGGACGCTGCGGCACAGAAATCCATATAATCGCAGTGTATAGCAGAAAAATATAAGCGATCCTTACCTTACCCATGCCGACATAAACCGACCAAACGTATCCAAACACAATCAGACATGCAGGGGCCGCTATTTCTGGCCTCCTCAGGGCGAAGCTGGGCACATTGGAGCGCATTAGAGCGGAGAAATCCACCGAAAGCAGTTTGCAGCACAAAAGTCAAATGTACCCTATCTTAACCTAACCAAACTTAGCACTACCAAACATAGCCTAGCAAAACCTAACGCTCCGCCACCACTATAGCTGGTATTGCAAGAGCTAAGCAGAGCATATTAGAGGAGAGTGGGGCGCAGAAATCCATAGAATCGAAGATTGCAGCAGAGAAGTCAATGATATCCAAACCTAACCCAAACTCACATACTCTAACCTAACGTAGCAAAACTCAACGCAAACAGCCGGGATCACCATTGCTATCATCCCGAGAGTCGAGCAGAGTATAATAGAGCAACGGAGAGCGCAGTAGTTCTCCGAATAGCAGTGCGCAGCACAAAAGCCAAAGCTACCATATCCTACCATAACCAACCGTAGCAAAACAAAACGTAACCTAATACAACATAACGTGTCGAGACCACAGTTGCCGGCCTCCACAGAGCCGGGCAGAAAATATTGGAGGAGTGCAGAGCGCACAAATACATAGAGTAGTAGTGCATGGCACAAAAGTCAAAGCTACCATCTCCTAACCTAACCAAGCGTAACGTAACCAAACGTATTCTAGAACAGACAAACGTGTGGAGACGTATATTGCAGCCATCCCCAGAGCGAAGCAGAACATACTAGAGAAGAGTAGAGCGCCGAAATACATAGAATAGCATTGTATAGTATAAAAGTCGCAGCTACCCTATCCGAACCTAACCAAACGGATCGTAATCGAACGTAACAGAACTCAAGCTAACGCGCCGAGAACGCTACTGCTTTCCTCCCCAGAATGAAGCAGAACACACGAGAGCACAGCAGGACTTAGAATTCCACCGAACTGCGGTGTACAGCACTAAAGTCAAAGCCAACCAATCCTAACCAATCCGACCGTGGCGTAAACAAACGTAACATAACTAAATCTAGCGTGATACGACCACTATTGCTGGTCACCCCAGAGCCGCGCAGAACATATTAGAGGAAACCAGAGCACAGAAATCCATCTCACCGCATTCTATAGCAGAGAAGTCAAAGGTAACCGAGCCTAACCCATGCTAACATAATCTAACCAAGAGCAGCCTTCCTCAATATAACGCGCCGCGACCACTATTGCTGGCCACCACAGAGCTAAGCAGAATACAATGCAGCACTTCAGAGTGCGGAATTCTACCAATTAACAGTGTATCGCACGGTGGTCAATGCCATCCTTACCACACTTAACGTAACATAACCTAGCCAAGCGTAACCGAACTCAACCTAGCGTGCCGAGACCAACTTTGCTGGCCCCCGCAGAGACATGGAGAACATATTAGAGAAGAGTAGAACGTAAAAATCCACCGTATTGCTGTGTGTCGCACGACGGTCAAAGCTATCCTAACAGAAATTAGCGCAGCCTAGGAAAACCAAACGTAACTTAACTCAACCTAACGTGTCGAGACCATTATTGCTGCCCTCAACATATCCAAGTAGGGGACGTTAGAGCACAGTAGAGCACAGAGATCAGTCGTATAGCAATGTATATCGCAAATGTCAAAGCTACCATACCTCAACCAAACGGAACGTACAGTAACCAAACGTAACATAGCTAAACCTAGCATGCCGAGACCACCGTTCCTTGTATACCCAGAGCCAAGCAGAGTATATTAGAGTAATGCAGAGCGCAGAAATCCGCCGAATAACAGAGTATAGCACGAAAATGGCAGCTACCCTTACAGAACCTGACATAACCAAATCTAACCAAGCGAACCATAACGCAACCTAAGGCTCCGTGACCAATATTGCTGGCACCCCAGAGCCCAGCAGAAAGTATCAGAGCACAATAGAGCAAATAAGCCCTCCAAAAGCAGTGTGTAGCACAAAAGTCGAAGCTATCCTGACCTTACCTAGCCAAACGTAACGTAACCAAACGTGACATAACTCAGCCTAACAGGACGACACCGCTAATGCTTGCCTTCCCAGACCCAGGCAGAACATATTAGAGCACAATAGAAGGTAGAAACCCATCGAATAGCTGTGTATAGCAGACTAGTCGGAGCAATCCGAACCTAACCCTACCAAACCTCACCTAACCAAGTGTAGCATAGCTTAACATAACGTGCCGCGACCATTATTGCTGGCCTCCACTGGGCTAAGCAGGATATAGTAGGGAACAGTAGAGCGCAGAAGTCCACCGAATAACATTGTATTGCACGGAGGTCAAAGCAATCTTACACTACCATACCAAATATAACGTACCGAACGTAACATAACACAAACTAACGACTGAGACCACTGTTGCTTGTATCCCCAGTGCCAAGCAGAGTATATTAGAGCAATGTGGTGTGCAGGAATCCACCGAAAAGCGGTGTACAGCACAGAAGTCAAAGCTATCCTCTCCTAACCTAACCAAACGTAACCGACTTGAAGCCAACGTGTAGAAGACACTACTGCTGGCCTCCCCAGAGTCAAGCAGAACATACTAGAGCACAGGATATCTCACAAATGCCCCGAGGACCAGTGAACAGCGCAAGAGGCTAAGATATCCAATCCTTACATGAACCAACCTAAACCGACCAAACGTTGCCAAACTCAACATACCGAGCCGAGACCGCTATTGCTGACCTACAAAGCGACAAGCAGAACAGACTAGAGCACAGTAGAGCTCAGAAATCAGCGGAATAGCAGTGTATATCACAATTGTCTAAGATGTCCTACCCTAACAAGGCCAAACGTAATATAACTCAAACAAAAGTGGTGGGACGTCTGCTGCTGTCCTCCCCAGAGCCAAGCAGAGCATACTAGAGGAGAGTAGGGGGCAGAAGTCCATAGAATAACAATGTATGGCACACAAGTCAAAGATACCCCATCCTAACCTAACCAAAGTTAACGTAACCGATCGTAACATAACTCAAACCAACGTGCCGAGGCCACTATTGCTGGCATCCTCAGGGCCAAGCAGGAGATATTAGAGCGCAGTAGATGGAAGAAATTCACCGAACTGCCGCGTGTAGTACAAAGGTCAGAGCTTATCTGAACTAACCTAATCAAACGTGACGAAGCCAAGCATAACGTAACCCAACGTAACGAGCCAAAACCACTATTCCTGCTCCCAAGAGCCAGCAGAACGTGCGAGAGTGGAGCAAATCAACGAAACCCATAGAATTGCAGTGTATAGCACAAGAAGCAATCCTACCCTGTCTTAACCTGGCCACACGTGACATAACGGAACGTAACGTAACTCAATCTAACGTGCCGAGGGCACGATTCCTGAACTTCTCATAGCCAAGCGGAATATTATGCGGCGCAGCAGAGCGCAGAACTACGCCGCATTGCAGTGTACAGCACAGAAGTGGAAGATAACCTAACTCTTCGTGACCATACCTGAACCAAGCAAACGTATCATAACACAGACTAACGTGCCGAGACCACCTTTGCTGGCCTCCACAGAGCCAAGCAGAGCATATTAGATTACAGTAGAGGGCAGAAATTTCCGGAACATCTGCGTATAGCACAAAAGCAAAAGGTATGGTTTCCTAACCTATCCAAACATAACATATCACGACGTACCCTAACTCAAACGAGCATGC
>NW_016966067.1:0-483 GCF_001483705.2 Eufriesea mexicana
CCGGAAAATGTAATTTTATTGTCATTTTCTACTAACATCGTGGTGTGCTAATTTCCTTCCCTAGGCAAGGAGGAAAGATCCTTATGTAGTGCTATAGCCGTTGCAATGCAGTAGAATCAGGCTGGAAAGTTCAATTTTATTGACATTTTCGACTGATATCCTGGTGAGCTAACTTTCTTGCATAAACATGGAGGAAAGATACTATTGGCGAGCTATAGCCACTGCAATGCTATAGAATCTGGATGGAAAATTGAATATTATTGACATTTCCGACTAATATAGTGGTGAGCTAACTTTCTTGCATAAACATGGAGGAAAGATACTATTGGCGAGCTATAGCCACTGCAATGCTATAGAATCTGGATGGAAAATTGAATATTATTGACATTTCCGACTAATATAGTGGTGAGCTAACTTTCTTGCATAAACATGGAGGAAAGATACTATTGGCGTGCTATAGACATTGCAATGATATAGAATGTG
>NW_016966068.1:0-1415 GCF_001483705.2 Eufriesea mexicana
CTTGCGGTGCAAAGAAATTCACGGTTGCGCGTGCCAGAACAGTCGAGTGCAAATCACTTCGAGGCGCGTTCAGGCAGCGTTCGAGGGGTTCCAGAAGAGAATATAAAGACGCATCAACTGATGATGAAGTGCAAGCAGAAACTGTGCCTCGGTAAAGATTTCATTATTAGTTGACGTGCCACGCACGTCATTTTTCTTTCTGCAACAATCGCCTGACGACGTGTGTAACACGTCGCTGGTGTTCCGGTAACAGAAGCATCTCGACGTGCGTGGCACGTCTTTCCACCGCAAGTGGTTAAAACTCATTGAAACGACTTATTTAAAGTATCTAATTAATAAAAATAAAATTTAACATATCTTTTAACACGTATTCAGTTTTACTTTTGCTGTTGAGATGAAATCGAGTAATTTAATCTCTTTATAAAATTGTATTTCTTCTCGAACTAAATAATTTTTCTCTCGAAAGATATTTTCTCATCGCATTAAATTCACTTAAAATTTCGGGTAATTTTCAAAATATTTGTGCCATTAGATGTTTTACTAGCAAAAAAAAAATATTATATCTATTTTGATTAAATATATTAAATACTCGATTTAACCATTTTTCTCACAATAAAACAGTTGATTCGGTATCTTCGAAAAATCTTATTTTCGACCCAATAAATTTTTTTACAGAAAAATTATCATTTTTTTATAATATAGAATAGCAATTTTTATCCGCCATGCCAGAGCACACTAGCATGATGTAAGAAGTCTGCAAACGTGTCCAAAACATTTTTGTTTTAATTAATATGGTACGAAAGCAATGATTCGGAATTATCATCACGTACTAACGACGAAGAAAGCTTCCAGTGAGTGTAATAAATTATCTACAGACACGTGTTTCCGGACTTTTACTCATAGAACCTATTCCCCTTAACAGAACGTGTATCCGTATACGCTGAATCTCAATGAATATAAGAAAACAGGATGCCTAAATAAATGTAAGATTAATCAAAAAATATAATATGCTTTTTATGATATAACGTAATATATTTCTTCACGTGTCACAGAATTTTAATAATTATTTTAGTAATAGCCTTATTGCAGCCCTAGGACCGAACGTTCCAAGTTAAATGGGGGACTGGTATGTGTCCTTATTGCTAGGATCCCTTGATTTGCAGACACTCGTTATCACCTGTCCATCACTTGGGTGAACCTTAGCAAGGGTTATTAAATTCCCCCTCAGCCCTTTCACTACGACGAGTATAGCCGTAGAAGTCTTTCCCTGAGAACGAAGCGTCGTGCCAATGACGGAAACATTACGATCGTGAAGTCTTTAGCATTCGAGATCAAGTCTCTTGAAGGAAAATGTGGCCGGCTTTAACGAATTTAAAGCCCCGCATAGAATATGCCAAATTTGCACCTTTCGCTGT
>NW_016966069.1:0-690 GCF_001483705.2 Eufriesea mexicana
ATCTTAAGTTAACCGGAACTAATCTAACCTAACCCAACGTAGAATAACTAAAGCTAACGTGTCACGACCAATATTGCTGGCTTTCTCACAGACAGCCAGAATGTCCTAGAGCACAGTAGAGCACAGAAGTCCATGGAATATCAGCATTGAGCACATATGTGAAAGCCATCCTAACCAAACCCAACCTAACCTAACTTAACCAAATGCAATTTAACCCCACCTAACGTACCGCAGCCACTATTGCTGGCCTCCACAGGGACTAGCAGATTTGAGTATTGCACAGTGAAGTCCAGGAATCAACCGAATTTTTGTATATAGCACGGAGGACTTAACTACACTAACTAAGCTTATCCTAACCCAAACTAACCAAACGTAACCTAGCATAACACAACGTGCCACGACCGCACTTGCTGGCCTCCCGAGCGTCGAGCAGGGTGTAGTAGAGCAATTTATGGGGCAAGAATCCACCGAATAGCCGTGTATAGCACAAAGGCAAAGCAACCATCCCGTAACAAAACAAAACGTACCATAACCATATACAACCTAACACAATCTAAGGTGTCTAGAACACTCTTGCCGGCCAATCTTGCCGGCCTTGCGATCGCCAAGCAGAACAAACTAGTGGATATTTGAATGCAGAAATCCGTGAAATCGCAGAGTATATCAGAAAAGCCAAAGCTACCCAAATCT
>NW_016966070.1:0-505 GCF_001483705.2 Eufriesea mexicana
GGATGGATTACGTTTAGTTAGGTTTGGCTTGGTTGTGTTAGGTTGGGGTAGCTTCAACTTATCTGCTCAGCACTGACCACATATGGTCTTCCGTATTCGACTGTGGTCTGTCATTTTCTGCTTGTCTCTGTGCACGCCAGCGGTAGTGGTTGCGGCACGTTTGTTTGTGTCACCTTAAGTTTGGTTAAGTTATGTTAGGTAGGGCTTGGTCAGGATATATCTGACTTTTGCGCTGGGCATTGCAATGCGTTCGATTTCTACGCACTACTGTGCTATGTTATCGTCTTCGTGACTCTGTGGAGGCCAACATTGGTAGTTTCGGCACGTTAGGTTAATTTATGCCATGTTTGTCTATACTGCGTTTGGATATATTACGTTAGGGTAGATTCGACTTGTGTGCTTTACACTGCCATTCGGTAGATTTGTACGATCTACATAGCTATACTATACTCTGCACGACCCAGCGGAGCCAGGTAATGGGGGTCTCGGCACGGAATGTTGAGTA
>NW_016966071.1:0-641 GCF_001483705.2 Eufriesea mexicana
AATATTCTCTGCTCGATTCTGGAGAGGCCGGAAATGGCGGTCGTGACAAGATAGGTTGAGTTAGGTTGCGTTAGTCTATGTTATGTTAGCATGGGTTAGGTTTGGATAGCTTTGACCCTTCAGATATACACCGCCATTCTGTTGTCTTCTGCGCGCCACTTTCATATAATATATGCTGCTTGGCTCTGGGGATGCCAGCAATGGCGGCCTCCTCTCGCTAGATTCAAATATCCCACGTTTGGTCAGGTTAGGATAGGTCTGGTTTGGTTAGGATATCTTTGACTTTTGTGCTATACACCGCTATTTGGTGGCTTTCCGCGCTCTGCTATCACCCATTATATTCTGGATGGCACTGGGGACTCAAGAAATAGTGGTCTCGGTACGTTATGTTAAGTGTGGTTGCGTTTGGTTATACTACGTTTGGATTGAGTAGGACAGGGTAGCCCCGGCATTTATGCTATACCACTGCTATTCGGCGGACCTCTACGTCCTAGGTTGCGCTGCGGCACTCTGCTCGACTCCATGGAGGGCAGTAATAGCTTTCTCGGCGCGTCAGGTTGATTTAGGCTACGTTTGGTTAAGGTATATTGGTTTGGGACGGGTTCGCATAGCTTCGACGTTCGCCGTATAAGTAGATTTAT
>NW_016966071.1:3636-6126 GCF_001483705.2 Eufriesea mexicana
CGAAATTCAACAATAGCGATTTCGGAACGTTAGCTTGAGTTAAGCTTTGTTTGGTTATGTTATGTTTGTCCGGGTTAAGTTTGTATAGCTTTGACATTCTTGGCATAGACTGTAATTCGTTAGATTTCTGCCCTCTACTGTTCTCTACAACATCCTGCACGGCCCTAGGGAGAACAGCTATAATGGTTGCGGCACGTCATTATGAGTTAATCTTCGTTTGGTAAGGTTACGTTTGCCTGGGTTAGGTTCCGTTAGCTTTTACACTTCTGCTATACGCTGCGATATTATGGATTTCTGAGCTCCGCTCGCCTCTACCATGTTCTGCTCGACTCTGGGGAGGCCAGCAATAGCGGCCCCTTCACGTTAGGTGGAGTCATGTTCCGTTTGGCTGCGTTAGGCTTGGTTGGGTTAGGATGGGGTAGCTTCGACTTTTGTGATGTACACCGCAATGCGGTGGAATTCTGCGCTCTACTGTGCTCTAGTAGATTCTGCTTGGCTCTGAGGTAGCGAGAAATAGTGTCCTCGGCACGGTAGGCTGAGTTAGGCTACGTTCGGTTATGTTACGTTTGGTTGGGTTAGGATTGCGTAACTTTGACTTTTGTGCCATACACTGCGACAGTATGTATTGCTGCGCTCTACTGTCATGTCATATGTTAAGCTTTGCTCTGCCGAGGGTAGCAATAGTGGTTTCGGCACGCTAGGTTGAGGTATGTTACTCTTGGCTTTGTTACTTTTGTTTAGGCCACGGTACGGTAGCTTTGACTATTGTGCTATGCACTGCAATACGTTGGATTGCTTCGCTTTATTGTGAACTAATACTTTTCGCTTGGCTCAGGGGAGGACAGCAATAGTGGTCGCGCAACATACGTGGATTTCGGATACGTTTGGTTGGATTTGGTTTGGTGAGGGTAGCTCTGACAATCTTGCTATAAACAGCTATTCGGAGGATTTCTGCGATCTAATGTGCTGTAGTATGCTCCGCATGGTTCTGGGAAGGACAGCAATAGTGGTCTCGGCACGTAATGTTGAGTTCACAAAGTTTGGCTAGTTTAGGCTGTTTCAGGGATGGTTTGGATATCTTTGACTTTAGTGCTGTACACTGCAATATAACGGATTTCTGCGCTCTACTGTTGTCTTGCATATACCGCCCGGCTCTGTGGAGGCCAGCAATTGCGGCCTCGCCGCGTTACCTTACCGCGTTAACCTAACCTATCCTAACCTAACCTAACCAGCAATGGTGGTCGCGGATCGTTATTTTGAAATAGGCTAATCATGGTTTCGTTACGTTTCGTTAGGTTAGGACAGGGTAGCTATGACTTACGTGCTGCACACTGCTATCTGCGGACATCTGCTCCCTGCTGCGTTCTAATATTTATTGGTTGGCTCTGGGAAGGCCAGCGATAGTGATCTCGTCACGTTAGGTTGAGTTATGTTACGTTCGGCTGCGTTAGGATATGCTTCTATGGCTTTGTGCTTTACGCTGCGACACGGTGGATTCCTGTGATCTAATATCCTCAACTACATTATGGTTCTCTATGGGGAGGAGAAGCAGAGGTCGCTGCACGTTATGTTGAGATATGCTATGTTCGGTTAGGTTAGGTTAGGGCAGGTTCTGCTAGGATATATACGGCTTTCGTGCCACTCTCTGCAATGCGGAGGATTTCTGCGCTGTACCGTGCTCTAGTACATTCTGCTTGTATCTGTGGAGGCCTGCACTAGTGTTTTCGTCACGTTTGGTTGGATTATGCTACGTTCGGTTATGTTACGTTTTGGAGGTTAGGATAGGGCAGTTAGGACATTTGTGCGATGCACACATACTCGCGGATTTCAGCGGTCTTCTGTGTTCTAATATTTTCGACTTGTGCCTCTGGGCGCCAGCAAGCGTTGCCGCAGCACGTTAGGTTGAGTCATGTCTGTTTGGTTAATTTTGGTTAGGCAAATCTCGGTCTGGTTACCTTAGACTCTCGTGATATACACTGCAATTGGATGTATATCTGCGCTCTGCTATATTATGCCCAGCCATGGGAACGCCAGCAATATTGATCTCGTCGCGTTGATTGTGCTACTTTACGTGCGGCTAGTTTAGGTTGGGTTAAGTTCGGTAAGGGTAGCTTTGACTTTTGTGCTATACACTCATAATCTGTGGATCTCTGCGTAGACACAAGTACGCAGCTCTTCATATCGTACCGCCACCGATTGCTGGACTCCCCACGGCCAAGCAGAGTAGAGTAGAGCGCAGTAGAGCGAAGGAATCCACCAAAAATCAGTGTATACCGCGAAAGCGGAATCTTTCAGAGCCCAACCTAAACTAACATAACGTAGCCGATCTAAGCCTACACAACATGAAGGGCCGGGAATATAAACTCATGGCATGGAAATCCGCCGAAAGCAGTGTATAGCACATAAGTCAAAGCTATCCTATCCTAACCTAACCAAACGTAACGTAACCAATCGCAACCTGACCCAACGTGAGGCGCCGAGACTAGTGTT
>NW_016966072.1:0-648 GCF_001483705.2 Eufriesea mexicana
CGAACCGTAGCCCAACTGAACTTAAGTGCCGCGGCCACCATTGTTGGCCTCCCAGGTCCAAGTGGTGTATAGTAGAGCACAGATCAGCGCAGAAATTCACCGAACAACAGTGTACATCACGAATCTCGAAGCTAGACTTACCGAGCTTGACCCCACCATGCATAACGAGGTGTAACCTAACTCATCCTAACGTGACCAGACCAATATTGTTGGCATTCCCAGGGCCAAGCTCTGTATAGTAGAGCACAGAAGAGCGCAGAAATCTTCCGAATAGAAGTGTACAGCACGAAAGTGATAGTAGCCTCTCGCAACAAAGCCACACGTAACATAACGAAACGCAACCAAACCCAACATAACATGACGAGGCCACTATTGCTGGCCTGCACAGGGATAAGTCGCATGCACCAGGGCGAAGCAGTGCGCAGAAATCCGCAGCAATGTAGTGAATAGTACAAAGGCAGATGGTATCATAACGTAACCTGACCTAGCCTAACCAAACCAAACGTAGTGTAACACAACACAACGTGACGAGACCGATACAGTGAATAGTACAAAGGCAGATGGTATCATAACCTAACCTGACCCAGCCTAACCAAACCAAACGTAGTGTAACACAACACAACGTGACGAGACCGATATTGCAGGCCC
>NW_016966073.1:0-1856 GCF_001483705.2 Eufriesea mexicana
CTACTGCTGGCCGTTACGGAGGCAAGCAGAAGCTATTAGGGTAATGCAGAGCGAAAGTTTTCGCCGGAATATCAGTGTGCAGCACAATAGTCAAAGCTAACCTTACCTAACCTAACCTAACTTAACAAAACATAGCCTAACTCAGCCTAACGTGCCGAGACGAATATTGCCGGATTACACAGAGCCAAGCGGAGCATATTAGAGCACAGTAGAGTACAGGAATCCACGGAATAACAGCGAAGAGCACAAAAGTCAAAGCTATCCACTCCTAACCTGATCAAACGTATCACAGCCGAACTTAACGTGGCACAACCTGTGGTGCCGCGACCAGTATTGCTGGCCTCAAGAGAGCCAAGTAAAGAGCAGCAGAGCAATGTAGTACTCTGAAATCGACCGAAGTGGAGTGATTGGCACAAAAGCCTAATCCATCCTGTCCTAACCTGGCTAAGCGTAACACAACCAAACGCAACCTAACTCAGCTTATCGAGCCGAGAGCGACGCTGCTGGCCGCCCCATATCCAAGCATAATTTACTAGAGCACGGTGGAACGCTGATGTCCGCCGAATAGCAGTGTATAGCACAAACGTGGAAGCCATTCTGACCATACTTAACCTGCCCTGACCAAGCCGAACGTAACCTAACCCGAACGAATGTGCCACAACCACTATTTCATGCCTCCCCAGAGACAAGAAGATTCTTGTAGAGCAATGCAGAGCGCAGATGTCGACCGAATAGCAGTGTACAGCACAAAAACTAAAGCTATCCTATCCTAACCCAAGCTAACGTACCCCAACCAAACGTAGCCTAACTCAGCTTAACGTGCCGCCGCAACTGCTCCAGGCACCGCCCCCCCCCCAAGGCCTGGCAGGATGTAGAAGTACACAGTGGATCGCAGGTGTCCACCGAATAGCCGTGTATAGCACAGACGTAGAAGCCATTCTAACCATACTTATCCTGCCCTGACCAAGCCGAACGTAACCTAACTCGAACAAATGCGCCGCAACCACTGTTTCATGCCTCCCCAGAGACAAGAAGAATCTAGTAGAGCAATGCCGAGCGCAGATATCGACCGAATAGCAATGTACAGCGCAAAAACCAAAGCTATCCTATCCTAACCTAACCAAACGTAACGCAACCAATCATAACCTATCCCATTCTAACGTGCCAAGGCCACTATAGCTACCCTCCCCATAGTCAAGTAGAGCACACTAAAGGCGAGCGGAGCGCAGAAATCCTTAGGATCTCAGTGCGCAGCACAATAGTCTAAGCTACCCTATCCTAACATAACCATACGTAACATAACCGAACGCAGCTTAACTCAACCTAAGCGGATCATACTAGAAAACAGTATAGCGCGGAAATCCACAGAACGTCAGTGTATACCACGCAAGTCAAGGCAATCCAAGCCTAACCCAGACCAACATAACCTACCCAAACGTTGCCTCACTCGATCTAACGTGCTGAGGCCACTATTGACGGCCTCCCATGGACGGGCAGAGTATAGTAGTGTAATGTATAGCGCAGAAATCAACCGCAACGTAGTGTCTGGCACAAAAGTCAATGCCAACCTATCCTAACTTACCCAAACGTAACATGACCAAACGTAGCTCAACCCAACATATCGAGCCACGACCACTATTGCTGAACTACCCAGAGTCGAGCAGATAGTGGCAGAGCACTGTAGGGCAGGGAAATCCTCCGAATAGCCGTATACACGGCGAAAGTCGAAGCTATCCAGACCTAATCCGAACCAACATAAACCAACCAAAGGTAGCCTAACTCAAATTAAGGAGCCGATACCACTATTGGTGGCCTCGCCTGAGCCGAGCAGTGTACACTAATGCAACCTAGGGCTT
>NW_016966074.1:0-558 GCF_001483705.2 Eufriesea mexicana
ATTCGTCTGCTCGCCTCAATATTTGTCGATAATGTCAATAAAATTGTACTTTTCAGACAGATTATATTGCAATGCAATGGCAATAGCAAACCAATAGTATCTTTCCTCCTTATTTATGTAGAATATCTTGCTCACCACGATATTAGTCGAAATTGTTATTAAAATAGAACTTTTCAGTCAGATACTATTGCAATGCTGTGGCTATAGCAAACCAGTAGAACCTTACCTCGAACCTCGTTGTTTACGCAGAAAAGACTGCTTACACCAATATTAGTCGAAAATGTCAATAGAAATGAACTTTTAGTCGGATTCTATTGGAATGCAATGGCTATAGCAAATCAATAGCTTCTTTCCTTCATATTTACGCAGAAAGGCTTGCTCACCACAATATTGACTGAAAATGTCAATAAAATTGGACTTTTCTGTCAGATTTTATTGCAACGCAATGGCTACCGCAACACAATAGAATCTTTCCTCGTTATTTACGCAGAAAAGCCTGCTCACCACGATATTAGTCGAAATTGTTATTAAAATAGAAATTTTCAGACAGATTCTATT
>NW_016966075.1:0-2501 GCF_001483705.2 Eufriesea mexicana
TGACCTGAACTGAACTGACATGACATGACCTGAACTGACCTGAGGTGACCAGACCTGTCCTGAGCTGACCTGTCCTGCCCTGAGACGACATGACTTCACCTGACCAGAACTGGAATGGCCTAACCTGACCTGATCTGAACGGAACTGACCCGTCATGACCTGACCTGACCTGACCTGATCTGACCAGACATAGCCTGACCAACCTGGAATGTCCTAGCCTGCCCGGACTTGAACTGAACCTACCTCTCGTGACCTTACCTGTCCGGGCCTGGCCTGACCTGACCAGACCTGAACTAATCTGACATAACCTAACCTAACCTAACCTAACCCATCCTAACTTTTGTAAAATCTATCCTAGCCAAACCTACCCAAGCTTTAGCAAACCTAATATAACCCAACCCACCTACCGAAACTTTTCCTAACCTAACATAACGAAACCTAACCTAGAATGACATAACCTAACCTAGCTAACCTAGCTTAACCTAACCTAGCAAAACCTAACCGAACCAATCCTAACCTAATCAAATGAAACCTAACCTAAGATCACCTATCTTAACCTAACCTATCGTAAGCTAACCTAACCTAACCTAGCTAACCGAGCTTAACCTAACCTAACATAATCTACCCTGACATGACCTGACCTGTCCTGACCTGACCTATCCTGGCCTGACCTGACCTGCCCTGAGACGACATGACTTCACCAGACCTGAATTCACCTGACCTAACCTGGAAGGGCCTAACCTGCCCTGACCTGAAAGGAACTGTGCCGTCATGACCTGACCCAACCTCACCTGACCTGACCTGGCCTGACCTGACCTGCCCTGAGACGACATGACTTCACCAGACCTGAATTCACCTGACCTAACCTGGAAGGGCCTAACCTGCCCTGACCTGAAAGGAACTGTGCCGTCATGACCTGACCCAACCTCACCTGACCTGACCTGGCCTGACCTGACCTGCCCTGAGACGACATGACTTCACCAGACCTGAATTCACCTGACCTAACCTGGAAGGGCCTAACCTGCCCTGACCTGAAAGGAACTGTGCCGTCATGACCTGACCCAACCTCACCTGACCTGACCTGGCCTGACCTGACCTGCCCTGAGACGACATGACTTCACCAGACCTGAATTCACCTGACCTAACCTGGAAGGGCCTAACCTGCCCTGACCTGAAAGGAACTGTGCCGTCATGACCTGACCCAACCTCACCTGACCTGACCTGGCCTGACCTGACCTGCCCTGAGACGACATGACTTCACCAGACCTGAATTCACCTGACCTAACCTGGAAGGGCCTAACCTGCCCTGACCTGAAAGGAACTGTGCCGTCATGACCTGACCCAACCTCACCTGACCTGACCTGGCCTGACCTGACCTGCCCTGAGACGACATGACTTCACCAGACCTGAATTCACCTGACCTAACCTGGAAGGGCCTAACCTGCCCTGACCTGAAAGGAACTGTGCCGTCATGACCTGACCCAACCTCACCTGACCTGACCTGGCCTGACCTGACCTGCCCTGAGACGACATGACTTCACCAGACCTGAATTCACCTGACCTAACCTGGAAGGGCCTAACCTGCCCTGACCTGAAAGGAACTGTGCCGTCATGACCTGACCCAACCTCACCTGACCTGACCTGGCCTGACCTGACCTGCCCTGAGACGACATGACTTCACCAGACCTGAATTCACCTGACCTAACCTGGAAGGGCCTAACCTGCCCTGACCTGAAAGGAACTGTGCCGTCATGACCTGACCCAACCTCACCTGACCTGACCTGGCCTGACCTGACCTGCCCTGAGACGACATGACTTCACCAGACCTGAATTCACCTGACCTAACCTGGAAGGGCCTAACCTGCCCTGACCTGAAAGGAACTGTGCCGTCATGACCTGACCCAACCTCACCTGACCTGACCTGGCCTGACCTGACCTGCCCTGAGACGACATGACTTCACCAGACCTGAATTCACCTGACCTAACCTGGAAGGGCCTAACCTGCCCTGACCTGAAAGGAACTGTGCCGTCATGACCTGACCCAACCTCACCTGACCTGACCTGGCCTGACCTGACCTGCCCTGAGACGACATGACTTCACCAGACCTGAATTCACCTGACCTAACCTGGAAGGGCCTAACCTGCCCTGACCTGAAAGGAACTGTGCCGTCATGACCTGACCCAACCTCACCTGACCTGACCTGGCCTGACCTGACCTGACCTAACCTGACCTGAGCTGACCTGGCCTGACCTGACCTGCCCTGAGACGACATGACTTCACCAGACCTGAATTCACCTGACCTAACCTGGAAGGGCCTAACCTGCCCTGACCTGAAAGGAACTGTGCCGTCATGACCTGACCCAACCTGACCTGAGCTGACCTGGCCTGACCTGACCTGACCTGACCTATCCTGGCCTGACCTGACCTGTCCTGACCGGGCCTGACCTGACCAGACCTGACCTAATCTGACCTAACCTAACCTAACCTAACCTAACCTAAC
>NW_016966076.1:0-540 GCF_001483705.2 Eufriesea mexicana
GCGAACGTAGTGTAATTCAACATGACCTGACACGCTCTGTACTGCCGGCCTCTCCAGAGCCAAGCAGAACATATTAGAGCACAACAGAATCGGAAGTCCACCGAATACAGTGTATATCAGAAGGATGGAAGATACCCTAACCAAACTCGTCCTAACTTAACATGCCCAAACGTAGTGTCTCTCAATACAGCTTGACGTGAACAATGTGGCTGGCCTCCGCAGAGCCAAGCAGAACATGCTAGAGCACAGTGGAGCGCAAAAATCCACCACACGTCATTGTATAGGACAAGAGTCAAGGATAACCTAACGAAACATGTCCCATCATAAGTTAACCAAACGTTCTCAAAACCAACATATCGTGCCGCGACCACCACTTCAGGCCCCCAAAGCCATGCAGTACATACTAGAGCACAGTAGAACGCAGGAATCCACCGTATTGCTGTGTACATCAACTGCTGTGTACATCACAATAGCCGTACATAACCTGACATATCCTGCCCTTACCTAACCAACCAAAGGTAGTGTAACTTAATATAACGT
>NW_016966077.1:0-474 GCF_001483705.2 Eufriesea mexicana
AAAAGGATCTTTCCTCCATACTTATGCAAGGAAGCTTGCTCACCACGATAGTAGTCGAAAATAAATAAAATTGAAATTTGCAGTCTGATTCTGCAGCATTGCAATGGCTATAGCAGGCCAAAATTATCTTTCCTCCTTACTTATGCAAGGATGTTGGCTTACCTCGCTATTAGTCGAAAATGTCAATAAAATTAAATTTTCCATCCAGATTCTATAGCATTGCAATGGTTATAGCTTGCCAATATAATCTTTCCTCCATGTACTCCATGTTTATGCAAGAAAGTTAGCTCACCACATTAGCCGAAAATGTCAATAAAATTTATCTTTCCAACCAGAGTCTCCTACATTGCAATGGCCATAGCACTCCAGAGGAATCTTTCCTCCTTACTTAGGGAAGGAAGATTGCTCACGACGATATTAGCAGAAAATGGCAATAAAATTGCACTTTCCAGTCAGATTCTATTGCATTGCAAT
>NW_016966078.1:0-577 GCF_001483705.2 Eufriesea mexicana
ATACATCCATCCATACATACAACCATCCATACACACATACATCCATAAACCCATTCATCGGTATATATATACATACGTACATACATACATACGTACATCCATTCATCCGTACATGCATACATTCGTACATACATCCTTCCGTACATCCATCCATCCAAGCATCCACCCGTCCATACATTCATCGATCCGTACACCCATAAAACAATCCATCCATCCATGCATCCATACATCCATACATACATCAATACATACATCCATCCATCCTTAAATCCATACATAGATACATCCATACATCCGCACATCCGTACATGCATACATTCGTACTTCAATACATCCATACATCCATACATCCACACATTCATACATACATACATCCATACATCCATGCTTCCATTCATCCATCTAACCGTACATCCGCCCAATCATACATCCATGCATTCATAAACACGTACATAATATAAATCCATCCATCCATACACCCATCCATCAATACATACACCCATACATACATCCATACATAGATACATCCATATATCAATAAATCCGTGCATCCGTCAATCCATACCTCAATCCACTC
>NW_016966080.1:0-718 GCF_001483705.2 Eufriesea mexicana
TGTCACGTTTGGCTAGGTTAAGAGATGCTACTCTGACTTTTGTGCTATATAATGATATTCCGCAGATTTCTGCGCTCTAATGTGCTGTAATATGCTCTGCTTGGCTGTGGGGTGGCCAGGAGCAGTGGTCGCTGCACGTCATGTTGAGCTATGCTCCTTCCCTTTGGTTAGGTTAGGTCTGGTTATGCTAGGATATCAACTTCTTGTGTGCTCTTCCCTGCAATGCGGTGGATTTCTGCTTTCTAATGTCCTATAATATGCCCTGCTTGGCCCTGGGATTACCAGTAACAGCGGTCTCTGCGTGTTAGGTTCAGTAGTGCTACGTATCGATGGGTTATTTTAGGAAGGCTCGGTTAGGGTTTATTTGACTTTTGTGCTGTAAACTGCATTTCGATGGATTTCCGCGCTCTACAGTGCTCTACCATACTCTGCTCGACCGTGGCCAGGCGAGCAGTGTTGATCCTGGCATTTCAGTTTGGGATAGGTTACGCGTGGTTAGGTTATGTTAGGATAAGAGTGGTTAGTACACATTAGACTTTCGTACTATACACTGTTGTTCGTTGGACTTTGGTGGACTTCTGTGTCCTGGAAGACTCTGCACGGCTCAGGGGAGGCCAGGAACAGGGCACGTTAAGTTGAGATATGCTACGATCGTCTGGGTTATGTTAGGTCAGGTTAGGACAGGGTATCTTCGACTTTTGTGCAATTCACTACTATT
>NW_016966081.1:0-275 GCF_001483705.2 Eufriesea mexicana
TAGATTTGGATAGATCTCTTCTCTGGTAAGTAGATGGCTGTACTTGCCATTGGATTGCAGGAGATGGGCGATCAATTCACCAAACTATAGCAGGCTATATATTGTGAATATACCAATTCTCTGGCAAGTAGGTGGCTGTACTTGCCATTGGGTGAAGGCGTCAGGCGACCAATTCACCAAGCTATAACAGATTATATATTTTGAATAGGCCGATTCTACGGCAAATAGGTGGCTGTACCTGCCATTCGATTGAAGACGTCAGGCGATCTATTCAC
>NW_016966082.1:0-629 GCF_001483705.2 Eufriesea mexicana
GTTGCGAGAAATAGTGGTCGTGACAGGACAGGTTGAGTTAGGTTACGTTTGGGTATGTTGCGACTGGCTAGGTTAGGAGTGGGTAGCTTTGGCTCTTGTGCTGTACACTGTTGTCAGTTGGATTTCTATGATCTACTGTGCTCTACTGTACTCTGCTCGACTCTGGGGTGGCAAGTAATAGCGCTCGCGGCACGTTAGTTTTATTCAGGTTACGTTCTGTTATGCTAGGTCATAGTAAATTTGGTTACGATAGTTTTGGCTTCCTTACTATATACTGTTTGTCGGTGGATTTCAGAGATCTACTGTGCTCTACAACACTCTGCTTGGCTCTGGAGAGGCCAAGAGCAGTGACCGCGGTACGTTACGTTGAGCTATGCCACGCCTCCCTTGGTTAGGGTAGGTCAGGTTAGGTTATGGTATTTTTCAATTTTGAGCCATGCACTGAGATTCGGTGCATGCCTGCACTATTCTGTGCCCTAGTATATTCTACTTGGATTTGGGATGGCCAGAATTATTGTTCGCGGTGCGCTATGTGAGTTAGGTTACGTTTGGTTTCGTTACGATTAGTTGCGTTGGGACATGATACATTTGACTCTTGTGCTCTACACCGAAATGCGGCAGATTTATTC
>NW_016966083.1:0-484 GCF_001483705.2 Eufriesea mexicana
GGATTTCTGCGCTCTTCGTTGCTATGCAATGCTCTGCTCGGCAGCCCGGAAACCAGCAAGAGTGGTCGCGGCACGTTAGATTGAGTCAGGTTACTTTTGGCTATGTCAGGATACGCTTTGCTAGCTTACGATATCTTTGACTTTTGTACCACACGCGGCTGCTGTGTAGACTCCTTCGTTCCTCTGAGCGCCATCGCTTTCTGCTTGCCTGTGTGGACGCCAAGAGTAGTGCTCTCGGCACGTTAGGCTTAGTTTTGTTACGTATGGTTTCAATGTTCTACATTGCTCTGCTGCACTCTGCTCAGCTCCGGTTATGCCAGCAATGGCGATCGTGGCTCGTCTGGTTGCGTCTCGCAACGTCCGCTTATGTTACGTTTGGCTAGGTTAGGAATAGCTTCGACTTTTGTTTTATACACTCCTGTTCGGTGGATTTCTGCGTCTACTGCCATCTAATATTCCCTGCTTTGATTTGGGCGTGCCAGAC
>NW_016966084.1:0-404 GCF_001483705.2 Eufriesea mexicana
CTCGGTGCGTTAGGTTGAGTTAGGTTACGTTACGTAAGGTTTGGTTAGGAAGGTTCGGTTTTGATTTCCTCGACTCTTGCGCTATGCGCTGCTATTCGGAAGATTACTGCGCTATACATTACTCTACCATACTCTGCTCGAATCTGGGGAAGCGAGCAATAGTGGTCGTGGCACGTTATTTTGTGCTAGGTTATGTTTGGTTACTTTAGATTTGGTTAAGTTTGGTTAGGGTATCCTTGACTTTCGTGCTACAAACTGTCATTCGGAGAATTTTTGTGACCGACCGCGCTCTACTATATTCTGCTTGGCTCTGGGTAGTCCAAGAGCTGTATTCGCGGCGCGTTGCATTGAGATATTCTACGCCTGGTTGTGCTAGGTTGGCTCAGGTTGGGTTACGATATATT
>NW_016966085.1:0-295 GCF_001483705.2 Eufriesea mexicana
GTCAAATATCGTGGTGATCTAATTTTGTTGCATAAATAAGGAGGAAACGTTCTATCGGCATGGAATAGCCATTGTTATGCTATACAATCTGACTGGAAAATTCAATTGTATGGACATATTCGATTAATATCGTGGTGAGCTAATTTTCTTGCACAAATAAGGAGGAAAGATTTTATTGGCACACTATAGCCATTAGAATGCTACATAATCTGCCTGGAAAATTCAATTCTACTGACATTTACGACCAATACAGTGGGGAGCTAATTTTTCAGCGTATATAAGGAGAAAAAATTCT
>NW_016966086.1:0-494 GCF_001483705.2 Eufriesea mexicana
TTCTTTACGCTATTATTTGTAGCATTCCTGTGATCTAATGTGCTTTACTATAATGTTCTTGGCATCGGGGACGCCCGCAGCTGCGGTAGCGGCACGATTTGTTGAGTTACGCTACGTTCACTTATGTTATGTTTGGTCTGGTTAAAATAGAGTATATTATACTTTTGCGCCGTACACTGCTATTCGGAGGATTTTAGCCCCCTACTGCGCCATAATATGTTCCGCTTGTCTCTGGGGTGGTCATTAATAGCGGTCTCGGCTCGTTAGTTTGAGTTATGTTACGTTCCGTTAGGTTAGGTTAGGAATGTTCGGTTAGGATTCCCTTGAGTTTCTGCTATAACCAGCTATATCCTGTTGATCTCTGCACTCTACAAGTTGCTCTACTATACTGTGCTCGACCCCGGGGAGGTGAGCAGTAGTTGTCGCCGCATGTATGTTCCAGTCATGTTATGGTGGGTCATGTAGGTTAGGCTATGTTTGGTTACGATGACTTC
>NW_016966087.1:0-503 GCF_001483705.2 Eufriesea mexicana
AGGCGATCTACACACCAATCTATAGCAAGTTCTAGATTTTGAATAGACCTATTCTCTTGCAAGCAGATGGCTGTACTTGCCATGGGATTGAAGGCGTTGGGCCATCTATTCACCATGCTATAACAGGTTATAGATTTTGAATAGACCTATTCTCTGGCAAGTAGATGGCTGTACTTGCCATGGGATTGAAGGCGTTGGGCCATCTATTCACCATGCTATAACAGGTTATAGATTTTGAATAGACCTATTCTCTGGCAAGTAGATGGCTGTACTTGCCATGGGATTGAAGGCGTTGGGCCATCTATTCACCATGCTATAACAGGTTATAGATTTTGAATAGACCTATTCTCTGGCAAGTAGATGGCTGTACTTGCCATTCGGTTGAAGGCGTTAGGCGATCTATTCACCAAGCATTAACAGGTTATATATATTTTAAATTAGCCTATTCCCAGGCATGTAGATGGCATTACTTGAGATTGGATTGAAGGCGTTAGGCGATCTAT
>NW_016966088.1:0-1204 GCF_001483705.2 Eufriesea mexicana
TAGAGGGCAGAAATCCTCCGAAGAGCAATGCATAACACAAAATTCAGATCCATCCTCTCCTAATATAACCTATCGTAACCTAATCTATCGTGCCGAAACCACTATTGCTGGCCTCCGCAGAGCCAACCAGAATATACTAGAGCACAGAAGAGCGTTGAAGTGGACCGCATTACTGTGTATAGTGCAAAGGTCAAAACCATCCAAACCTTAGCCAAAATGACCTAACCAAACCGAACGTAATGTAACCCTGCCTAAAGTGCCGCGAGCAGTATTGCTGTTCTCCACAGAGACGAGCAGAGCATAACGGAGGGCGTGGGGCGCAGAAATCCATAGAATCTCAGCGTATAGCGGAAAAGTCGAAGCTACTCAAACCTAATCAAGGCCCACCTATCGCAACCAAATGTAGCCTACCTCTGCCTAAAGTGCCTAGACCATTATTACTGGCATCCACAGGGCAAAGAATAAGATGCTAGAGCGCAGTGGAGTGCGGAAGTCCACCGCAGTGCTGTGTATGGCACAAGGCCAGAAACAACCTAACCAAACCTGACTTAACCCAGCCAAACCGAGCGCAGCATAATACAACATAGCATGCCAAGGCCACATTTCCTGTCTTTCCCAGAGCCAAGATGACTATATCAGGTCACAGTGTAGCGTAGAATTCCCCTGGAAAACAGTGAATAGCGCAAAAGACAAAGCTATCCTCTCCTAGCCAAACCAATTGTAATATACGCAGACGCAACCTAACTCAACCTAACCTGAAGCGGCCGCTACCGTTGGCCGCCACAAAGTCATGCAGAGTATAATGGAACCATGTAGATCGTAGGAATCCGGCGAATAGCAGTGCATATCTCAGATGTCGATGCTATTTCTGGCATTCCGAGGTCAAAGCAGGGAGCATTAGATCACAGTAGAGCGCAGAAATCCGCCGAATCCCTGTGTACAACACAAAAGTCAAAGTTATCCTCCCCAACCTAACTAAAGGTAACATAAACAAACGCAACCCAACTCGGACTATCGTGCCGAGACCAATGCTGCTGGCCTCCCCATATCCAAGCAGAATGTGCAAGAGCACAGCAGATAGCAGGGACACACCGAATAGCAGCGTATAGCAAGGAAGTCGAAGCCATCGTAACCAAACTCTGCCTTACTTAACGTAACCTAGCGTAACCTAACTCAAACAAATGTTCCACCACCGCTATTTCTG
>NW_016966089.1:0-513 GCF_001483705.2 Eufriesea mexicana
CAAACATTGCCTGACACAACCTAACGTGCCGAGACCGCTATTGTTGCCCTTCTCAGAGCCAAGCAAGATATAGTGGAGCCGACTGGAGCGCCGAAGTGCTCCGAATAGCTGTATACAGCACAAAAGCTGTAGCTATCATGACAAAATATATCCTGTCCCAACCTATCCGAACATAACATGTCAGAATTTAGCGTGGTGAGGACAATATTGTTGGCCTTCCGAGAGCCAAGTTGAAAGCATTAGGGCACTCTATGGCACAGGAATTCACCTGATAGCAGACTATATCACTAAAGAAAAAGTTGAAACTATCCTCTCCTGACCTATCCAACCGTAACGTAACCAAACGTAAGGTATCTCAACCTAACTTGCCGCGACCACTACTGTTGGCCACCCCAGAGCCATGTATAACACATCAGTGAAGGGTACAACACAGAGAGCAGTTTAATTACTGTGTATGTCATATAACTCGAAGCTACCCGAAACGGACCCAAACGTTCAGAAAATAACCAAACA
>NW_016966090.1:0-1008 GCF_001483705.2 Eufriesea mexicana
ATCGCAAAAGTCAAAGACACACTAACCGAGCCTTCCAAAACGAACCTAACGGAACGTAACACTGCTGACCTTTACGTGCGGAGACCACTATTACAGGCCTCACCAGCGGCAAGCAAAGCGTACTGTTGCACATGAGATCGCAGAAACACACCTAATAGCGGTGTATAGCATAAACGACGTTTCCTTTACTAACCAAGCTAAACGTAGCATAACCGCACCTAACGTAAAACAACCTAACATGACGAGACCACTACTGCTGGCCTCCAGAGAGACAAGCAGGGTGTACTGGAGCACAGTATGGCGCAGAAACCCACCGCATTGCAGTGAATAGCACACGAGTCGAAAGTGTCCTAACCTAACCTGACCTCACCTAACATAACCGTACGTAACGCAACTCAGCCTATCGTGCCAAGATCACTATCGCTGGCCCAACCAGAGCCAGGCGGAAAGTATTAGAACGCAGCGGAGCGCAGAATTCGGTCGATAGCAGTGTATAGCACACATGTCTAAGCTATCATATCCTAGCCTCATTAAAGAAACGTAGTCAAACGTGGCGTATCTCAAACCTAACGTACCGGGGCCACTATTGCTGGCAACCCCAGAGCCAAGCTGAATGCAGTACAGCACAGTAGATGACAGAAATCCAGCGAAAAGCAGTGTAAAGCACAAAAGTCAAAGTAGCCCATCCCAACATAGCCAAACGCAACATACCCAAACGTAACCTAACTCAAGCTAACATTACGAGACAGACATTGCTGACCTCCATAGAGACAAGTATAGTGCACCAGAGCACAGTAGTTCGCTGAAATACACCGCATTGCAATGAATAGCACAAAAGTCGAGGATATCCTATCATAACCTGATCTAACCTAACATAACCAAACGTAGCATATCCCAACGTAACTTGCAGCGACCACTGCCCCTGGCCTAACTGTAGCCAAGCAGAATACAGTAGAACACTGTAGATCACAGAAATCCACCGAATAGCACAGAAAGGCACGAAAGTCA
>NW_016966091.1:0-578 GCF_001483705.2 Eufriesea mexicana
TGTGCTAGAGCACAGCAGTTCGCAGGAATCAACCGCATTCCAGTAAATAGCACAAAAGTCGAAGACATTCTAAAACAACCTGTCCTGACCAAACCTAAACCAGCGTAGCGTAACTCAAAATAACGTGCCGCGACCACTGCTCCTGGCCTCGCCGGAGTAAGGCAGAATGTAGATAAGCACAGTAGATCACAGCAATACACCGAATAACAGTGCGTAGCACGAAAGTCAAAGCTGTCATAACCAAACATAGCCTAACCTCACCTAACCTAACGTAACATAGCTCGGACTGACCTGCCGCAACCGCTATTGCTCGTCTCCCAAGAGTTGAACAGAGTAAGTTATAGCAATGTAGAAAAAAAACGCCGAAATCCACCGAATATCAGTGTATGTTACAAAAGTCGAGGATATCCTAGCACATCCTGGCCTAACCTAACCTAACCGAAAAAGCAAAACCGAATATAACGTGCCGCGGCAGCTGTTGATGGCTTTCGTAGAGACAAGCAGGGTATATTAGGACACACTGGAACGCAGATGTCCGCCGAGTAGCAGTGTAGAGCACAAAAGCCAAACATATCCTA